>NW_021145325.1:46312-47077 GCF_002837175.3 Physeter macrocephalus
CTGTGCTCCGCAACGGGAGAGGCCACAGCAGAGGAAGGCCCGCATACCACAAAAAAAAAAAAAAAAAAAAAAAAAAAAAAAAGTCAAAGTTTCACTGTTGTTCAAATAAAAAGTCAAAGCACGCAATGTAGAAAAAAATGATAAAACCATCTTAACCTGACTTACATCCATATTCAATTAATTATGAGAATGCTATTTATTTATTTATTTTTTTCAATATTTATTTATCTGGCTGTGCCGGGTCTTAGTTGAGGCATGTGGGATGTCGTTCCCCGACCAGGGATCGAACCCGGGCCCCCCGCCTTGGGAGCGCAGAGTCTTAGCCACTGGACCACCAGGGAAGTCCGGAGAATGCCGTTTAAATGGAACCACTCGGTAAGAAGCCTTTCAGGATTGGCTGTTTTTTCCCACTCAACCTAATTATCTGGAGATCCACCCCTGCGGCTGTGCTTATCAACAGTTCATTCCTTTGCAGTAAAGGTCCACGGTGTGGAGGTGCCCCGTAACCCTTTGCCTGTCCGAGAACACCTGGGCCGGCTCCTGGTTCTGGCTGTGTCAGCAACAAAGCTTCCACAGGCATCCGTGTGCAGGCTTCTGCATGAATATAAGCCTTTATTTCTCAGGGATAAATGCTGAGGAGTGCGACTGCTTGTTTAATTTTTCTTTTTTTTTTTTGCGGTACGCGGGCCTCTCACTGCCGCGGCCTCTCCCGTTGCGGAGCACAGGCTCCGGACGCGCAGGCTCAGCGGCCATGGCTCACGGGCC
>NW_021145325.1:47365-58200 GCF_002837175.3 Physeter macrocephalus
GAGCCTGCGTCCCCCGCATCGGCAGGCGGACGCGCAACCACTGCGCCACCAGGGAAGCCCCTTGTTTAATTTTTTAAGAGAACACCGGACTGTTTTCCAGAGTGGCTATACAATTTTACATTCCCACCAGCCATGTACGACTGATGTAAATTTATTTTTTATAATTCAGTTATGCAAAATTTTTCTGTCCCTTAAGGTGGTGAAAATTCTACTTTTTCCATCCAATCCACATTTAGTGAGCCCTGGGATAGTGGTTCTCAACTGGGGCCATCCTGCCCCCAGGGCACACTGGGTGATGTCTGGGGACATTTGTGGTTTTCAGAACCTGGGATGTTGCTCAACCCCCCCGAACCCCAGTGCCCAGGGCGGCCCCCCAAAGAGGATGGCCCGGCCCCAGATGATAACCCCAAGGCTGAGAAATCGAGTCTGATCCCTGGTCACACTGGACACCAGGATAAATCCCCGATGGTCAGCCAGCGTAAACCAGGGTGGCCCCCAGCATCTGTGAGTCACCTCCTCTCCTTCCCACTCAGGTGTGGATTTAAATGTGTGAAGCATGCCAGGACCTCAGAGGTCACATTGTCCTGGGGGGTTCCATGGAATCCCTAACCCAGGGTTTTCACCTGGGGAGATCCTGTCCTCAGGGGACACTGGGCGACACCTGTGGACGTCTGTGGTCGTCACGACAGGGAGAGGGGCTCCTGGCATTGAGATGGGATCAGAGAACGACCTGGCCCCAGTGTGCGCGTGGCCCGGGTTGAAGGCGCTCCCAGTGGGTCCATGCAGTGTTCGTTCGGGATGGTGGGGTGCAGAGCCCAAGTTCAGGAGTCCCGGGGAGCCGCCCGACTGGGCTGACGTTTACCCAGGCGTTTCAGTAGCACCGTGTGCTTCTGTCATCATACATTGTACCTCTGTCTGTTTCCCAGAGGGGCAGCTGCAGAAAAGTAAAGGCAGAGTTCAGGTTCTCAAAAAATTTCCCTTTCGGCAATAAACAGGAACGGACCGTGGACGTGCATGTCTCAGATGGCCCTCCAGGGAATCGCACGGAGTGAAAAGGCCAGTCCCCAGAGCCACATGCCGTGCGGTTCCATGTACAGAACATCCCCGAGACCACAGGGTCGTGGAGATGGAGGAGAGGTTCGTGGTTGCAGGGGGGCGGCGGCCTGGGGAGGGGTCTGGGTAGACAGGCGGACACAGGGTCCTCGTGCTGTGTGAAGTGCTGGAGATCTAGACTGTGTGTGTGGGGTTCACGTGTCTGCACAGGGGATAAACTTGTAAAGATCCTAATATACACGCACAAGTAAAACTGTAGGAATCTGTGTTCGGTAGGTGATGCAGGGACTTTCTCGCTGTGATCTGGTACAACTGCGTGTGAATCTACAGTGATCTCCATCCAAGTTCCATTAAAAAAAAAAAAAAAATCCCTTCCACACTGCTGGCTGCCTGCCTTCCCGCCAGACACCCAGGCCCCTTTCTGGGTCAGAAAAGGCCCGAATGTGTCTGCTCTGGGCATACAGGGCCCACGTGTGGGCTTCCAGAGGGCTCTGATTCAGCAGAGAGCTTCAAAGCGGCCACAAAACATCCAATTCAGGGAAAACCGCCCTTGGTTCGACTTAAAAATACCTAAATTACTCAGCGCTAAATATAGATGCTGACAGAGAACAAACGGGGTGGCTTCACAGCATGTTTTCCTTGGAAGGCCGGGGAGTCCTGCTCAGCATCCACACTCAGAGTGTCCACCAGGACCCTAGGAGGCCCGGCCACCCCGTGGGGCACCCCAAACCGTGGCCTCCCTCGTCAGCTCTAAGCCCCTCGGCGCTGCTGGCTTTCTGTTCCGGGCACGATGCCCTGAGAGGCTCCCTCCAGGCTGGGTTATAACCTGGATCCCCTGGGACGGCCGGAGGGGGCTGCATTGGGGGGTGAGTGTGCATCTGTCTACATGTACGTGCATGCGTGAGCCTGCATGCGTGTCAGTGTGTATCTATGTGCGTGCACGTGTGTGTGCGCATGAGCAGCTGAGACCAGACATGGTTGCGTCACGGCAGCCCAGAAAGCAGACCGAAGTCCTGGTCCTGGCGGTGTCACGGCCAGTCACTGCCTCACCGCTTGCCCCCGGGGTTAGGTCGACTCCCGCAGGACAGGCGGTGGCTGTGAGTCAGCCCGGGAACATTCCTCACCAGCTGCCTCCCTGCCAGAGACACGTGACGGTCCCAGGCACCCGACCTGGCCGGGCCAGGCAGGCCCGTGGAGGCTTGGAAGGCCCTGGAAGCCGGGCAGGGCTTTGGGGAGCAGGAGGGAGGGGTTAGGCGGTTGGGGCTGCAGGAGGCGGTCAGATCCCGCCTGGGGAGAGGCCGGTTCTAGCCTGGCAAGGCTGGGGGCATGACTTGGGGTGAGGTTTGCCTAAAAATAGAAACTTAACAGACGACAGCAGGCCCTGGCTGGCCTCCCAGTAAAGGGCTAGGAAGTCACCAGGGTCAGGCTGGATCCCACAGAAGCATCGCGGGCGCGTGGCTGCAAGGCGAGGGCCATGAAGGCCCCGAGCACTCCAGGATGCATTGTGAGGCTGCGCTGATTACAGAGGGAGGGTCATCACCAGAGGGCTACAGACCTGAGCCCAGATGCCAGGCTCAAATGCACATGAGGATTAAACACAACTTGGGGAGGGTGGTATTTCTCGATGGCAAGCTCGGGGATGGCAGGATGGGAGACACTGAGTTAGAAGAGGGTCCCTCCCCCAAGGCCCTGCTGACACTGCGACCAGGTCACTCTCTGTGGGGGGCCGTCCCGGGCGCCGCGGGGTGCGGAGCAGCCTCCCTGGACCCACCCACTCGATGCCAGGAGGCCCCCAGTCGTGACAGCCACAGACGTCCCCAGACATGGCCCCGTGTGGCCCTGGGGCAGAGCCACCTCCTCCGGGGTTGGAGGGGGGAAACCTCTGGGTTATATTAGGCCTCATTTTCCCAACCAAAGAGATTCCATATAAAAAGTCATAGAGGGCTTCCCTGGTGGCGCAGTGGTTGAGAGTCCGCCTGCCGATGCTATGGGACGCGGGTTCGCGCCCCGGTCTGGGAAGATCCCACGTGCCGTGGAGCGGCTGGGCCCGTGAGCCATGGCCGCTGAGCCTGTGCGTCCGGAGCCTGTGCTCCGCAACGGGAGAGGCCACAGCAGTGAGAGGCCCGCGTACGGCAAAAAAATTAAATAAATAAAAAAAAATAAAAGGTCATAGAATGGGTACTTCCCCGGCGGTCCAGCGGTTGAGACTCTGCGCTTCCACTGCAGGGGGCGCAGGTTCAATCCCTGGTTGGGAACTAAGATCCCACATGCCGTGCGGCGTGGCCAAAAAGTAAAAAAAACAAAACAAGTCATAGAATGAAAAAGAAAATATACACAGATTAGTGAAAATGTACAGAATGTTGATTTTCTGTTTCAGAGAAGTTACCTCCTAGCAACTGAAGCAACAGAACGAGTGGAGAAGATTAACAGCTATGATTGTATACAACTATTCAGAACTTCTTCACGGCAAACTGATAAAACTAAAACCCAAGACCAGCGACCTAGGAAGAATCACGGCAAGGATACACTGGAAAGCGACCTCTTTGTCATGTTAATAATACCTTAGCTGGGTATTTTATATGGGGAAAGGACTCAGTCGAGGAATTCATGTGAAAAGTAATTTAACCGGTAAAACACAAAGTGAACAAAGCGTGGCCTCATCAGCAATCGACGAAAGCAGGATGGAGGGATCATGGGCTGCCAGCACTTCATTTACCCAGGACACCAGGAAGGCTGCGGAAGAGCGACACCTGACACAGGTAGGGATATGCTCGTCCCCGACTCTCTGGTATTGTTGGCCAATCTCAGCCTCGTAAACTGGACATCAGGAGCTACAAGGCTGTCCTCTCAAATCCCTTGCTGGGGCATTTATCCCGAGGGAACAAAAGTCAAGAAAAATAAAAAGCTATATATAGAAAGGTGTTCACAATGGTGTTATTTATAATAGTGAAAAATTGAATGAAACCATGTGTCCTGCAAAGGGGGAATGGCTAATTCAGTGGGGTGTTTTCCTAGTGGAGCAACTGTTATAAATGGTACCCAAAGATGGGGAGCCCAGAGGAGGTGTTTCATGAAAACACAGGGAGATGGATAAAGTGAGGATGTATGGCTATTTACCACTGTATTAAAACATATGTGGATAAAGGCAGAAGGGGAACCTCAAATTGACAGTCTGGTTAGTAATTGTTTTTATGATTTCCTTTAATGAAATGGTTTCCATTAAGGTACAACTTGCATCCAGTAAAATCCGTGCTTTGGGGCATGCAGTCGATGAGAACTTAGAAACGCATACAGTCCTGTAGCCAATATCAATTGTGAGTAAAGCCGTGGTGAACATTCATGTCCAGGTTTTTGTGGGAACCTAAGTTTCTGTTTCTCCCGGGGAAATGCCTGGGCATGGGATTTCTGGCTCCTAGGACAGGTGTATGTTTAACTTTACAGGTTAAACATTTTTAAACAGTTTCCAAAGTCACTGCGCTGTTTTGTATTTTGAAATAATCACAGACTGACAGGCAGTTGCAAAAATTGTACAGGGTGCCATGCACCCTTTTCCCCGATTCCCCCAATGGTGACATCTTACGTGACTGTGGGACAATATCAAACTGGGACACTGCTGCTGGCCCGATGCTCACCGGGCTCAGGTTCTACCAGCCCTCCCACGACTCATATGTGTGCAGACGGGACGTTTGTCACCACTCACCCCTCCAGGAAGGTCTGGTCTAAACGTTGCCTGTCCCGGCCGCTATCCCTGACTGAGATCCAAGTTCCTTTCTCCTGCATCCCTCACCCAGCCAGGACACCTGCCTGCAGACCTGCCCCCACGTCACCATGACCACCCCCATTGACATCTGTGGCTGGATCATTCTCGGGGGCGCCGTCCTGAGCACTGTAGGGGTTTGAGCAGCAACCCCGGCCCCCACCCACTCAATGTCAGGAGCTCCCCCAGTTGTGACAGCCACAGATGTCCCCAGACTTCGCCCAGTGTCCCCAGGGGCCAGAATCTAAGGCTTTTGTGGAACTCTCTTATCAGAAGAAACCCAGCAGCTAAAAGAGGTTCATTTAGGCAAAATGCAAACAGTTTTTTGGAATTGAAATGGTCCAGTTTGAAGTGAAATGGTACTGAATGGAACAGAAGTTTGTTTCAAAGAGGGTTTAAATTTCTCAGCATCTGAGAATTCCCTGGCGGTCCACTGGTTAGAACTCTGTGCTCTCACTACTGAGGGGGCGGGTTCAATCCCTGGTCAAGGAACTAAGATCCCACAAGCTGCTTGGCCTGGCCAGAAAAAAAAAAAAAAAGAATTTCTTAGCATCCAACAACCTCTGTGGCTGGGAGAAGTCACACGGGGCCAGAGTTTCAGAGTTTCCCTCAAACTCAACCAAGAACACATTTGAAGGAGGAAAGAGCACAGCCCTGGGGGAAGAGAGGAGGAGGCAGAGCCCCTGTGGAAAGTGGCAGACCTGCATTCTGCCCCAGCTCCCAAAGCTGTGTGGTTTTGGGAAAGTTACCTCCCCCCTCTGAGCTCCACTGAACTCTGCTCAATGCTTAGAGTGACACTCCCTCTCGGCGCAGGGCGTGGCCAACATCCAGGTCCCCAAGTTCCTATGTTGGGGGATGGAGGCCCCAGAGGCTGGCAGCCACGGAGAGGGCCCTCCTTCAGGAACCTGTGGCAACTGCCACATATAAACACAGCTGCAGGGGAGGAGGGACGAGAGACGAGGTGCCTGGACCTTCTCTGCACAGTGAGCGCGCACTAGCCGGTTTGCTGGAAGCTACTGAGAAATCTCCCTGCCCTCAGACTTTGCTGGCACCACGGTGGCCACACCACTCATCTGCCCAGGAGCCAGGTGGGGCAGGGCGTCACAAAGCCCACCTGGCCTGGGGGGAAGTGGGGCAGAGTCTGAAGTGGATTGTATTAAAACTAGGAGTGGAGGGACTTCCCTGGTGGAGTGGTGGTTAAGAATCCGCCTGCCAATGCAGGGGACACGGGTTCGAACACTGGCCCTGGAAGATCCCACGTGCTGAGGAGCAACTAAGCCCGTGCGCCACAACTACTGAGCCTGTGCTCTAGAGCCCGCGAGCTACAACTACTGAGCCCACGTGCCACAACTACCGAGCCCGCAAGTCACAACTACTGAAGCCAGCATGCCTAGAGCCCATCCGTGCTCTTCAACAAGAGAAGCCACCGCAATGAGAAAGCCGCACACCTCAACGAAGAATAGCCCCCGCTCACCACAACTAGAGAAAGCCCATGCACAGCAACAAAGACCCAACGCAGGCAAAAATAAATAAATAAATAAATAAATTTAAAAAATAAATAAAAGCTGAGCATGGATCTCCTTCTGTCGTTCTGTGGCTCTAAGACCATGCTGATCTATTGATACATTCATGGCCTCCTCCTCAGCAACCTGGATTTTGTATTAAAACCTCTATCTGCAGATTTCACTCCAATGATGGTGGGCCAGCTCATGTGGATGCTCTCCTGACGAGGGCAACTAGCAAAGCTTCATGGAATGGAGAAGCTTGAAGGCACTGGCGGGCTATTAAGATAGTGAAGAGTTCCATCCAGCATCTGGGGAGGATGTAAACCCAGGAGTCTGGCTTTGGGGCCGCTTTTTATTGGGGTGGAGGGTTTGCTAAGAGGCCAAGTAGCTATTGCCCTCACAAGGCTAGGGGCTCAGAGATTGAGATCCAGGGCCTCCTAAGGGGAGAGAGATTGGGGAATTCCCCCTTGGTATGAGCTGGGACAAAAGAGTCCTGCCTTCTAAGAAAAGGGTCCACAGGAAGCAGACAGGCCCTCACAGTGACTGTAGCTGAGTTCTGAATAACCTCAGTCCCTGATACTGGATTGAGGTGAACTTAGATTGTAGCAGCCCTAGATGCTGGACAGAAGTAAAAACGAATCCTTTCTGGTGGAAAACAACATCATCTTAGGCTTCGAATTATTTCTACAAACAAGTCAGCAGTTACAATATCTAGCACACAATCAGAATTGACCAGGCATAGAAGACAGGACCACACGAACAAAAATCAGCAGAAATAACAGACTATACAAACAGGCTCCCAGGGGTTTGATACACTGGAATTGACAGACTTAAAAATAACTATATTAATTATGTTAAATATGTGAGGTTGGAATTTTAGCAGCGAATTGGAAACTAAAGAAAAAGACTGAATGGATGTGTGGAAACTGACAATATCTGAAATGAACACAATGGAAGAAGCAGTATCATTAAAGATAACTAAAGAGAAAATTAGTGAACTAGAAGATAGGAAATATCCAGAATGAAGCATGGACCACATGAGACAAGGTATAAGACACAGAGGATGCAGTAAGTTCTGACACACATGTAATTGGAGCTCTGGAAGGAGGAGACAGAGAAAGGGGAAGAAGCAATCTTGGAAGAGATAGTGATGGATGATTTCCCAAAACTGATTAAAAAAAGAAAAAGGACTCTAAGCCACAGATTCAAGAAGCCCTAGAACCTCAGGCAGGAAAAACATTTTAGAAATTGACAGAGAAATGACCAATGAGCACCTGAAAAGGTGCTCAATGATTAGTCACCAGGGCAAGTATAAATGAAAACCATCGTGGGAGGCTGCTTCACAGCCCTCCTGTGTCAGGTCTTAGTTGTGGCACACGGGCTCTTTAGTTATGGCGCTTGGGCTTAGTTGCCTCGTGGCACGTGGGATCTTAGTTCCACAACCAGGGATCAAACCTGCGTCCCCTGCATTGGATTCTCAACCGCTGGGCCACCAAGGAAGTCTCATTTTTACTCTAATTCTTTTTTTTTTTTTTTTTTTTTGTGGTACACGGGCCTCTCACTGTTGTGGCCTCTCCCGTTGCGGAGCACAGGCTCCAGATGCGCGGGCTCAGCGGCCAAGGCTCACGGGCCCAGCCGCTCTGCGGCACTTGGGATCCTCCCAGACTGGGGCACGAACCTGTGTCTGCTGCATTGGCAGGCGGACTCTCAACCACTGTGCCACCAGGGAAGACCTACTCTAATTCTTGAAGCTGATTTTCACCAGGTTGAGCACCTGAAAAGGTGCTCAATGATTAGTCACCAGGGCAAGTATAAATGAAAACCATCATGGGAGGCTGCTTCACAGCCCTTAGAGTTGGCAAAAATCTAAAAGACCGACAATACCATATATTGGGGAGGATGTAGAAACATCAGAATTTTCACACGCTACTGATGGGAGCATAGGATAGTACAACCACCCTGGAAAGTAGGTTAGCAGACTCTTATAAGGCTAAACACATACTTAACCTATGACCCAGCAATTCCACTCCTAGGGATTTACCCAAGATACATAAAAACATATTTCCACAAAAGGACTTGTACAAGATGTTCATACATCTGTATCTGTAACAGCAAAAAAAGGAAGTAACCCAAATGCCTCTCAACAGGAGGATGGATGAACAAACTGCGGTAATTCATACCATGGAATACTACTGCACAGGGGAAAGAAGAACCTACTGACAGATGAAGCCACATGTGGGATTCTCAAAGGGTGAAAGAAGACAGACATTAGAGGTGTTCTCTATCTCAACTGAGGTGTCAGTGTACACAGGTGTATAGACTTGTCAAAATTCATCAAACTACATATGTAAGACCTGTTCATTTTACTGAAAAGGAATTATACCTTAATAAAATCACTTAATTACAAAACAAACAAACATAATCTGCCAGAGGAAAAAGGACCAACAATTTCATGGATCCAGTGAAAATTCTAGACCTGGTGAAAATCAGCTTCAAGAATTAGAGTAGGTCTTCCCTGGTGGCACAGTGGTTGAGAGTCCGCCTGCCAATGCAGCAGACACAGGTTCGTGCCCCAGTCTGGGAGGATCCCAAGTGCCGCAGAGCGGCTGGGCCCGTGAGCCTTGGCCGCTGAGCCCGCGCATCTGGAGCCTGTGCTCCGCAACGGGAGAGGCCACAACAGTGAGAGGCCCGTGTACCACAAAAAAAAAAAAAAAAAAAAAGAATTAGAGTAAAAATGAGACTTCCTTGGTGGCCCAGCGGTTGAGAATCCAATGCAGGGGACGCAGGTTTGATCCCTGGTTGTGGAACTAAGATCCCACGTGCCACGAGGCAACTAAGCCCAAGCGCCATAACTAAAGAGCCCGTGTGCCACAACTAAGACCTGACACAGGAGGGCTGTGAAGCAGCCTCCCACGATGGTTTTCATTTATACTTGCCCTGGTGACTAATCATTGAGCACCTTTTCAGGTGCTCATTGGTCATTTCTCTGTCAATTTCTAAAATGTTTTTCCTGCCTGAGGTTCTAGGACCTGACAAAAATAATTAATTAAAAAAAAAAGAATTAGGGTAAAATAAAGACATTTTCAGACAAACAGGAAGACTTTGTCTCCAGCAGACCTGCCTTATTAAAGGTAAAATAAAAAGATATTAGAGAAAAATGACCCCAGATAGAAGGCAGGAAATGTAAGAAGATGCAAAAAACAAAACCAAACCAAAATGTTGAAGAAGGGAAAGAACTTGATAAAATAATTCTAAAGTCCCCATGGAAAAATAAACAGGAAGTGGACAGCCCTGAAAACACACAAGAATCACAAGAGCCATTAATTCGATATTTACCTCCACCCAGTCCATCAACAGAAGACACTCTAAGGTTCTGCCTTGAAAATTGTATGATGCTATTTTAAATTACGTTATTTTGGTTACTGGGTTTCAGGGATTGGAGTCCTCAGTGCTACTTCAGGAGGTCACTCATTTGAATTGTGTGATTTTTACACACAGAAAAAAAAAATAAAGTCGGTATCTGAAAAGACATGTATACTTCTCCATCTGCTGCGACTGGTCCGAGGCCAGAGCGATGGGGACCAGGCCAGCTGTCCCTGGAGACTTCTCCTTGGTCCAGCCCTCAGCAGCCCCAGGCAGACTCCTGTGCCCGCCCCCCATCCCCAGCCAGGGGTGTCCGCCCACCCCCTCCATCCCTCCTCCCAACAGCCAGAGTGACTTCTGAAAATGCACCTGAGTCTGTCCCTGCCCTACTCAGAAACCACCTGGGGCCCCTGCGGCCTCACAAACCAAGTACAAAGTCAAAGCTTGTCACTCACTTCCCTCTGCCAGGAATTCTTCCCCCACCCCCTATCCTGCCTGCTATGGACTGAATATTTTGTCCCCCCACCCCCCCAAAATGCATGTTGAAGCCCTATCAAGAGGTGGGGCCTTTGGGAGGTGCCTAGGTCTTGAGGGTGGGGCCCTCGTGAACGGGATTGGTGCCCTCATAAACGGGATTGGTGCCCTCATAAGGGGCTGAAGGGACCAGAGTTCTCCTTTTCCACCCTCTGACTCCATTCTCTGGGTGCAGGTGCTCCCAAGGTAATGCAACGTGCCATCCTGGGCCTCCCCGTGTGGGTCCACATCTTGTGTGGGGACCTGCGTTACATCCAGGTGATTGGTACACCTGTCTGCCTGTCTCTCCCAAGGCCTGGCAGTTCCTTGGGGACTGGGTTGATGTCTTTCTCAGAAATATTTTTTACCCTGGCCCCGTGAATCACCTTTATCACAGTGTGACTTCTCTGCTTAAAACCATCCCAAGGTGAAATTTTAAAGAGAAACAAGCCATTTCACATCAATGGAATCACACACCTTGTGTCCTTCTGTGTCTGGCTTCCTTCATTGAGCATTCTGTTCTCAAGGTCCATCCACGTTGTAGTGACTGTCAGTGCTTCGCTCCTTTTCATGAGTAATATTTCATCGTGTGCATGGGATAACAATTTTTTTTTTTTTTTTTTTGCGGTACGCGGGCCTCTCAC
>NW_021145325.1:58470-100028 GCF_002837175.3 Physeter macrocephalus
GGACCGGGGCACGAACCCGTGTCCCCTGCATCGGCAGGCGGACTCTCAACCACTGCGCCACCAGGGAAGCCCCTGGAATAACATTTTTAAGCAAACATTTTTTTTTTTTAAGCAAACATTTTTTAAAAGAAAAGATAAAGAAAAGCCCTCATCTTGCTGTTGTTGAAGGGCAGCCATATATTTTCCTGATCAGGAGGAAAGTGGAAGATGGGAAAAATCAGTGGTTTGTTTGACTTGGACCAGGAAATATATAGGCTGTGTGTCTTTGGCTTGTGGACAAGAGCACTGGAGTGCCAAGCTTCATGTCTACTCTGAGGTGATGGAGTGCATTCATAGTCTCTGTTACTGCGGAGCACCACCATGTCGGGCCTCATGAAGGGACTCCTGTGCCCATTTTTTACAGATGAGGAGACCGAGGCTTGAAGACGTTTGTATGTTAATAACCTTCCCGAGACCACGCAGCGGGTGGAGGTTGGGCCAGGGTTTCAATCTAATTCCCAAACCAGGGCTCCCTGGGAGACCAGATCTAGGGGCAGTCGGGCGGGTCCCAGCACATAGCTCTGTCCCCCCTGCACCCAGAGGCAAGCTTCGGAGGGTGAGGGGCACGGTCTCTGCATCCTCCATGGCCCAGTGCATTTGGCAAAGGGTTTAGACATACAGTGGTCCCAGGGCTAATGGCCTCCACACACGGGGGATGGTGCCAGGACCCTCACACGGCTTCTTGCTTTGGAGAAGGACTGGGGCAGAACGCTGGGGACACCCATAACACTGGGGCAGGCCTGTGTGGCCACCAGGGTCAGAGAAAACCCCGAGTGAGATGAAACAGCAGACTCCCAGCGTTGCGCCTCCCGTCTGGTGGTTTATAAGTGACTCTGGGGCTCTCGGAGTCCTGGACACTTTTCCCCGAGGACTTGAGCAGACTGTCCGGCCAGCTTACGACAGGGCTGCACATGTGTGCCTGGGAGACCTTTGCATCATCACCTCTGCACCCCACAGAGGACCCCCTGCCAGGCCTTCTCAAGATACGTTTCTGTCCCCTTGCTCCTGGTGACGTGGGCTTGGCGTTTCCTGGCGGCTGAGTCTGCTTCCTTCCACCTGGGTGAGTCAGACGGAGTAACGGGCGCTCTCTAAGGCGGCAGGACAGGCCCGGATGCAGGACCTCTAAGATGTCTTTTGGCCTCTGTGTCTTGCCAAGATACTTGGCATGACTGTGTGTCCAGATTGCTCACGGCTGCGGGGCGGGCGGGGGTGGGGGGGAATGCGTGGCAGATAGGTACCTGAGACCTCGTTGGGGGTGGGTGGGCTGAGCCTCGTGTCCTCGTGGGCAAAGCCAAGGAGACAGCAGGCCTGGGGGTGTGCAGCCCCTGCCGGAACCCTGGAGCTCCGAGCCCTGAGTAGGCACACACCCTGGGCATCTAGGGAAGCCCCAACCTGCCCGGCGTATCTCTGGCAGGCAGACTCAGAGGCCGGAGAGGGCAGACGTGTGTCCCCCTGCTCAGCCTGTGATGCCATCTCCACCCTCAGAGGTGTTTTCCAGCTGCACAGGAAGCAGTGACAGCAAGACACAAAAATGCCAGCGATCCCTGTGAATTCCACACATAGCTCTCATAGCTGGGAAGAGTGCCACTCCCAGCCCACTCGATAAACTGACACCCGAGCCGAGCCGCCGAGGCTGCCTTCTTACCAGAAGAGAAAGAATGGGATGCCACAGAGGCTTCTGAGAAAGTTGGCTGGCTGGGCTGCGTAAAGGGAAAAGAATGTGAAAAATGCGGCTGGCGAGGTGAGCAGGGCCTTCGAGGAGCGGCTCCTGGTTCTGGTGGCCCAAGAGGCGGTGCAGCCAGGGGGCCACTGGGGACCCCTCCCTGGCTGTGGGGTCTGCCTGCGGCAGGCGGACACCCAGGCACAGTCCCGGCCCGGCTCTCAGTTCTGTGCACTGAACGTGGACCCGCAGCCCTGGGGACTCAGTGTGAGACGAACTGATCCCCTGGAAGCCGCGGCCGCGACTTCCAGAAGCAGCACGAGCCTTATAGGCCTGGGATAAGGCGGGGTGGGAGCCGCTGGCTCTCAGAGACAGAGTGTCCCTCAAAGGCCACCTAATGTCCTGAGGAGGACAGACTAGTTCAGGGTCTGTCCCCCAGGCACTGCTGACACCAGTACCGTCCTGAGCACTGAGGGGTTTGAGCGGCATTCCTGCCCCCACCCACTTGATGCCAGAAGCCCCCGAGGCGCGTGACCACCACAGGTGTCCCCAGACGTGGCCCCGTGGCCCCGGGGGTGGCAGGACCGCCCCCTCAGCTGAGAAGTACTGAGTTGGAACCCCTCACAGCAATGCTTCTGCCCTGAATTTTACTGTTAAAGACAATAAGGAGAATCACGGGAAACAGGAATGAGGGTTTTCTTTTCGTTGTGTGGTGTTGGTTTCAGGGCCCATGCAGAGTCAGGGCTAACGCGCTTGATCTCACCTGTGACCCGGAGTGACCCCCCCTGGGCCATGCACAGGAGGCCCTACCTCCTCTGGGGGGCCCACTGGCAATGACAAAGCATTTGTCACACTCAACCTTCACCAGCAATCTAGCAAGGGATCCCTGGGGCTGTACCCACCTCTACGATGACCCCCAGTGACCTCACACAATCCCCGCCCCTAGAGTGTGGGCAGGACCCAAGGACAGGAAGGCATTTAGCTCTGGGCCGGGCCGTGTCGTGTGGCACAGGTGACAGAGAGGGGATACCCTTGGTGGGCCTGCTCTAATCAGGGGAGTGGGTGTGAAAGGGACTCCATGCAAGGGAGACCCTGTGTTGCTGGCTTTGAAGCTGGAGGTGGCCGGGTGGCAAGAAATGGGGGTGGCTGCAAGTGGGGGGGGGACCCCGCTACTATAGCTGCAAGGAACCAAACTCGGGAACAATCTGAATGAGCTCCAGATGAGGCATTTCGACTGCAGCCTGGTGAGACCCTGAGCAGAGAGGGCAGCCACACCGTTGCCCGACTGCCGACCTCCAGAACTGAGAGCTGGAAGCTGCCGGGTCTGTGACAGCTTGTTACGCAGCACGGATAGCTGATACAATGGCCAGGGGAGGCCCGAGTGGGGTCTCCTGATTGTTGGGCTGGCTTCTTCCCAGCACTCTACGTGCTAGATGCCGGCCATGGGGCCGGGGACAATTCCAGCTGGCACCCACTCCTTCCGCTGAGCGTGGACCGGACACTCATTCTCTTTTTTAACAGCCCTGAGATGCAGGTAAAGCATTAAAGCCAGAGGAGTTTCTGGCAGCTTCTCCCTTAGCGGCCAACCTGCTCCCCGTGGTTCCTGCTCCCTGGGACATGAGTGCCACACGCATTTCATCCCCCGACGGCACAGGAAGTTGGCCTCAGTGAATCTCAGCCCAGAGAAAGCCTGCTGCTTCCAGGCGGTTCTGAAACCCTCCTCCACAGCCTCCTCATCCAGGCGGATGGGGCTTGTGTGGCCGGCGAGCTGGGTGAGTCAGAGCCCCAAGAAGGTGGCCTTGCAGAGGGAGGGGGGCGGCTGGCAGCCCCGAGCCTGCGTTCCTGGCCTTGTCCCCAGCCCGCAGAGCTCTGCTCTCGGGAGGGGAGGGGGAGGGAGGGGAGGCAGGCGGGCGGCAGTAATTCCTTGTCCTCAGAGAGAACAGAAACAGCCTTCATTTTGCTTTAAAACTTCCGGAACCGGTAGCTTTACAGCTCACCAAGCTTCTGAGTTCTTTCCTCCCAGGGCCCAGCAGTCTGACCCCCAACCCCACCTGCCATTAAACAGGAAGGAAACAAAACCACCCCCGCCCCAAACACAAACCTCCAGCCAGATTCGACAGGAGGACACACGAGACCCCGGTGAGAAAGCAGGCTCTCCCCCACCCCGGGGATATAACCGCCCCCCAGTACATGGTGTTCAGAAGAAAAGGAGGCGGGCTACTGTGCTGAAAGAGGAAAAACAATCCCAAAGCAAAGCAGAAAGGGATGAGGTTTGGGAGAACAGTCTCTGGGCTTCTTTGAAGAACAAGCTGCCCTCCTGCAGGGCCTGGGGCGCTGGCTGACAGAGGGCTGTGCCCATGTGCAGGTTGATTACCGTGCATTTCTCACACACCTACTGTATGCACGAGGCCTCGGACCTGCACGCCTCCGGGGGGTACCCTTGCACCACAGTCCATGGCAATGGAAGCCCCTAGAACAGAGGGTCTCCAACAGGGGCGATGTCTAGGGCATCTGTGGTTGTCACGACTGGGGGGCTCCTGGTATTGAGGGGGTGGGACCAGGGAGGCTGCTCCACACCCCACTGTGCCAGGGACGCCGCACCCCCCAGACAATGACCCGGCTCTGACGTCAGCAGTGCCGAGGTGGAGAGACCTGCTCTAGACCCTACAGAAACGTGCACGCGCCATTAGAAAGTCAGAGGGAGGGGCAGGCGCCTCGCGGTGTCCCCAGCATCCGGGATGCGGTGGCCTCCTGGCCTCGCCCCTGGCTCCAAGCGGGGTCACAGACAGAGGGGACCTGCGGAGGGCCACGGGCGCCACACTGGCATTTGGACTTTTCTACGAGGGAGGAGACAAAACCTCTTTGACCCCGGCCCCCAACAACCAGGAGCCGAACGGGCATCCAAGCCCCCCGCCCCCCACCCCAGCCAGGGCTGGCTCTGGGCTCCGGGATCCGGGCCTCCCAGCTGGGTCCGAGATTCTCCAGGGTCGAGGTCACCCTGGCCTGGCGTGGGGAGGGCTGGCCTCGTGATGGCTTCTGTGACCTTGGGCATCATGACCTTTGGTGGGACGTGGGGGCCGTAAAAGACCAGCTGGGTCTTTGCCAGGCAGACGCTTCCCAGCAGGAGGCTTGCCCCGCCCCTCCCCACCTCCCCAAGACCAGTGTCTTGTGACTCCCTGTCAGCAGGCTAATTCGGGTCCCTTGGCAGCTATATTTAGAAAAGGCTAGAAAAAGGGGAATGAATGAGGTGCCCACAAGCGAGGGAAAAACAGAGCTGCAGGGCAAACGGCCGCCCTTGGCCCGAGCCGGGAGGTGGGTGCACAATGAGCCGCGGTGACGGAGGGTGACGGTGTGGTTGATGCGGGAGCAGAAGAAAGGGCCCTCTCTGTGCACCCGGAGGATGACTGCAGTCATGTGAGGGTGTGCAAGCCGGGCACTGGGCTGGGCCAGCACGCCGAGCGCCCGTGGAGGGTGTCACCCCCATTCTCGGCTTCCCGGCACTGAGGAAATGCCGTCACCCTGGCCCCGTGAGGGTGCAGCTTGGAGCCAAAGGGCAGGAGGCTGGGAGAGAGGGGAGGGCAGGTCCAGGCCTTCCCACCTGAGCCTGGACAAACTCCTACACATTCTGCAAAACCCCATGAAGTGTCACCCTCTCTGAGAAGCCCCTGGTCTGCTGTCCATGCACAAGGCTGCACCAGAACCCCTTCTTGGGGTATACACAGCTCCCTGGACATTCCTTGGCATTGCATTTCCAGTGGCTGCTGTCACAAATTACCACAAATTTGGTGGCTTAACAACATACACATTGGGCTTCACCCTGGTGGCGCAGTGGTTGAGAGTCTGCCTGCCGATGCAGGGGACGCGGGTTCGTGCCCCGGTCCGGGAAGATCCCACATGCCGCGAAGCGGCTAGGCCCCTGAGCCATGGCCGCTGAGCCTGCGCGTCCGGAGCCTGTGCTCCGCAACAGGAGAGGCCACAACAGTGAGAGGCCCGCGTAACGCAAAAAAGAAAAAAAAAAAGTGCACGTGGGGACTTCCCCGGTGGTCCAGTGGGTAAGACTCCGCCCTCCCAAGGCCAGGGGCCCGGGTTCAATCCCTGGTCGGGGAACTAGATCCTGAATGCCCCAAGTGGGAGTCCATATGCTGCAACTAAAGGGTCCTGCATGCCGCAACGAGGATCCCACATGCTGCAGCTAAGACCTGGCACAGCCAAATAAATAAATAAAAATAAATCTTAAAAAAAAAAAAAAGAAGTGCATGTGGCCAGTAGCGGTGGGTGACCCCTAGGAGCTGCCGACACTCCTGCAGCTACAGGCACCACAAATTCTGCCAACACCCTGAGGGAGCCTGGAGCAGATTCTCCCCCAGTCAAGCCTCTGGGTAAGAATGAAGCCCAGCTGACACCTGGATGGTGGCCTGGTGGGACCCTGAGCAGAGGACCCAGTTAGGCTGTGCCTGGACCCCTGACTCACTGTGAGATGATAAGTGGGTGGAGCTTGGGGGTATTTGTCATGCAGCATCGCTAACTAATACAGCAGAGAAGCACAACCTGCAGAGAGGACCCAGGTCCGGAGGAGATGGAAGGGGATGTGGCCTGATGTGGCCTGTTGACGTTCCCTCATTTTTTCCTACAATGTCATGTCAGTTGGGCCTGCCACTCCTGAATTAATCTATGTGACTGTAAAAATAATACAAATAGAAAATATAAAACTAACATTAAAAAAATAATGTCTCCCTCCTGACACCAAAGTCTTTGACTAAAATGACTGCCCTAGGAAGGTACTGCTGTGTGTCCTGCTTTGAGAAGCCAGCCCCAGGCCGTGGCCAACTGTGACTCCCAGGGTTGTGGTGGGGAAGGAACCACACCAGTGAAGGGAGAGGTTTGCTGATCCATCAATTCCAAGCCAAAGAGCCATGCTGAAAGAAAACCGTTCATCACTCCTTGCCGCCTTTTAAAACAAATCACCTGGAAGCCTGCTGCGAAAGTCCAGGACTTTCCCACCTTGTCACAGCCCTGCCTCCTCCCTTGCTGTCTGTCCCACCAGCACTCCCTGCAGATGTGCCCGGCGGGTCTCACCTGCACCCAGATGGGTACTGCACCAGGCACGGCGGGGATGGGGGCTCTGTCATGCCAAGCACCTGCTGGGACCGAGCCTGGCAGGACTAGAATTCTGTTCCTGCGTTTCACCGCTCACGCCTGCCCTGCGGAACATTTCCCAACGTCTGTCCCCATTACCCCGGCGTAGCCACGAGATGCTGGGAACACGGGAAAGAAAACAAATCGCTGTGATTCAACAGCTCTGACAGCCCAGCCCCGACCCCTCAGCATGCTCTGTGCTTCCTCCTCTTTGCCCTGTTGACAGCTTTGCTGAGATAGAAAGGCAGAAAACAAACAATTCACCATGGAAAGTGTTCACTCGCTCAATGGTTTTTTGGTGTATTACATTATTAAATTTTAAAGATTGTAAAAATATATATATGTGACATCACATTTGCTAGTTTAACCATTTTTAAGTGTACAATTCAGTGGCATTTAGTGCATTCACATTACTGTGCAACCATCACCTCTTTCTGATTCCAGAACATTCCATCACCCCAAAAAGAAGCCCCGTCCCCATCAGCAGTTACTCCCACCCCCTCCCCAGCCCCTGACAACCACTAACCACCAACTCTCTGTGTCTGCGGATCGGCCTGTTCTGGACGTTTCCCATCAATGGAATCACACCCTGTGCGTCCTTCTGCGTCTGGCTTCTCTCACTGAGCGTCGTGTTCTCAGGGTCCATCCACGTGGTAGCGAGTGTCAGTGCTGCACCCCTTTGCGTGGCTGCGTGATGCTCCCGTGTGTGGAAGGACACCGTGGGTGTATCTATCGTCTGCTGATGGACAGTGGGGTCGTGTCCACCTTTGGCTGCTGTGAGTTGTGGTGCTGTGCACATTTCTGTACAAATATCTGAGCTTGTAGCTTTTCACTGAACTCCCCCCCTCTGCTGGCCCCATCCTGACTCTCAGGGAAAGTGGCGATGGCCCCCGAGGGCTCTGAGGGGTCCTATCCAGGTGGGCAAGGGGCCATGAAGCCTGGGAGACTATGTGATGGTTAATTTTACATGTCAGTGTGGCTGGGCCACAGGATGCCCAGATATGTTTGGAGACTTCTTTACCATTTTCATTGCATTATACGACCAAGAAAATTCTGATAATTCTAGTCTCTGTTCACCAGGAAACCGGTCAAATGACATCTTTTTGTTTTTAAGAGAAAAGTTGGCAAAATCACCACTGCTCAAATTCTCCCAAACCCAATAATTGGAAAAGAGATGAACTGTGGTGAGTTTATCTTTGAATTAAAGAATTCAATACAATTCAACCAAGCAGAATTCCATTTCCTCAGAACACATCACCAATACAAACCTGGTGGGTGGGTGGGTGGGAGGGAAACTGGGCTTGCGGTCAATAGACCTGGTGCCAAGTTGTGACTTTGTCATTAACAAATTTAAAAAAGAAAAAGGACTGGGACTTCCTTGGTGGTCCAGTGGTTAAGAATCCGTCTTCAGGGCTTCCCTGGTGGCGCAGTGGTTAAGAATCCGCCTGCCAATGCGGGGGAGACGGGTTCGAGCCCTGGTCCAGGAAGAGCCCACATGCCGTGGAGCAACTGAGCCCATGCGCCACAACTACTGAGCCTGCACTCTAGAGCCCGTGAGCCACAACTACTGAGCCCGCGTGCCACAATTATGGAAGCCCGCGCGCCTAGAGCCTGTGCTCCACAACAAGGAAGACACCTCAGTGAGAAGCCTACGCACTGCAACAAAGAGTAGCCCCCACTGGCCGCAACTAGAGAAAAGCCCTCACGCAGCAATGAAGACCCAAGGCAGCCAAAAATAAATAAATAAATAAAATAAATAAAATTAAAAAAAAAAAAAAGAATCCGTCTTCCAATGCAGGGGACACTGGTCAGGGAACTAAGATCCCACATGCCGTGGGGCAACTAAGCCTGCATGCCACAACTACTGAGCCCACTCGCCACAGTTAGATTGAAGCCCGTGCGCCACAACGAAAGATCCTGAGTGCCGCAACTAAGACCCGATGCAGCCAGTAAATAAATAAATAAGTAAATAAAATAAAATAAAAAATAGAACCTGGTCTTTAAAAAAAGTAAAAAGACTATGGGATGGTTAATTTTACGTGTCAGTTTGGCTGGGCCATGGGATGCCCAGATATGTACGTGGTCAGTTGTTCTTTTGGATACTTCTGTGAGGGTGTTTCTGGATGAGACTGCGGGGGATACGGAGGTGGAGGGCCTCTCCTGAGCGGAAGGGAATTCTCCAGTGACTGCCTGTGGCGTCGGCTCTTGCGTCTCCACCCTGCAGCCTCCATAATCAATTCCTTAAAATAACTCTCTCTCTGTACACACATCCTGTTGGTTCTGTTTCTCAGGAGAACCCTGACTAACACGGACCGCCAGGTGCCTTGTGGGTGGAGAAAGAGGAGCTGGAACTCTGGCCCCATGGTCCACCAGCCCGGGGCCTTGCTGAGTCTCTCTGCTGCTAAGCCTCAGTTTCCTCACCTATAAAATGGGGATGAGAAAACCCGCTCCCTGAGGCTCCTACCAGGACAAAATGAGACCAAGCAGCCGGGTCTGGCTCACAGGAGGCACCTGACAGACACCATCCGGGCTGCCGGGCGGGGTCTGCAGCGGGGGATGAGGAAGTGGGGAGGGGCGGTCAGCAGTGGGCCGGCCAGGTGCCTGGGAGTGGGCCAGGGCCCGGGTGGAGCCGGCCGAAGTCACGGGCTGGAGCTTTTTGTGTCCTCCCCGCTGGCAGGTGCTGTAGAGTGTGGCCCCCACCCCGCAGCACGAGGCCACGCGGCCGCAGCCCCAGCCGCTCTCCTGACACCTGAGCCTGGCGGGGGGGGTGGCTCTGCCGTGATCCATGTACACGTGTGTGTCCCCGGGGACCAGGGGCAACTGAGCGCTGGCCTCCCTATCAGGAAAGGGGGCCGTGGACCTGTGGTCCACTGACGGAGAGCGTGAAAAGACCGAGATGAGGGTATCTGGTGACCACTGGGGAGTACCTGAGTTTCAAATCATCATCTTTGTCACCACCGTTCTCGTCAGCCGGGCTGGGGTGAGGATGGCAAGGCGCCCGCCTCAGGCACAGAATCTAAGGGGCACCGAAAAGTCGGTCACCGTGATCTCATACTTTCATGCAATATTTTTTTTAAGAAGTCGAAATGAATGCAAAATATCCATGATGAATCACATGTCAAGGTTTTCATTAGGGACAGGATCTGATGGGGCTGGGGTTAGGGCAAAGCAATCCCCTCTTTAACTGAAATTCGAATCTTCGGACTTCCCTGGCGGTCCAGCGGTTAGGACTCTGAGCTTCCACCGCAGGGGGCGCGGGTTCGATCCCTGGTCGGGGAACCAAGATCCCACAAGCCGTGCGGCACGGCCCTCCCCACCCCCAATTTTTTTAATCTTGACCATGGATTTTTTGGGGGGCATTAATTTAGATTTTTAGGACATATTGCTATGTTAAGATACAGCATAGCGATGACTGCATTTTTCGGTGTCCCCTTAAGTTCTGCGCCCGGGGCGGGTGCCCGGCTTTCCTCACCCTGGGCCGGCTCTGCCTGGGCCGCTTGCAGGCCGCACAAAGCAGAGAGGTGTGGCATCCTCAGGGGCAAAAGGGCCCGAGGAGTGCAGGCAGGAGGGAGGTGAGCCTCCACGTGTGAGCACTACAGTTAACGAGGAGCCCAGCGTGGGCCGGGCCTGCGTCGGCGTCCGCAGTCCCCCTTAGGCCCCCTGGGAGTTCTCGTCCCCATCTCGCAGGTACGGGACGTGAAATGAGCGCTCCAGGCCACACTCTGGGCTGCGGCAGGGACCTGGGTCCCAGGGACTCAGCCGTGCCGCCACCCCGATCAGCGGCCACCGCTCAAAGCCCTTTGGGACTCAGGGAGTGAGCACCCCGTGCCTGGAAGCATGAAAGCCTGGGCTGAGGGTGCTGGCGGGGGTGGTTGCTGGAGACTCTGGCCCTGCTCAGGCGTGGCTGACACGGGGGCTCGGGGCCGAAGGGGGGCATTAACTCTGCTCACTGAGCCGCGTGGGAGCTGCAGATGAAAGCCTGTCTCCCGTACCAGGGCCGCTGCCAGCGGGGCAGGGGGGGGGACCCAGGGAGGCACTGGCCAAACCAGAGGCCTTGAGGGGAAGCCCCGAAGGAAGAGCCTAGAGGGAGGGAGAGCACACGGTCCCTGAGGCGGGGAGGGAGCCCCAGCGCCCTCTGGCTTCTCTGTGGCCCAGGGCGCTGCCATCCCAGTGCCACGGGCACTGGGTACCCTCTGGGACCTCCTGGCTGCAAAGGGCTCACAGAGCCAGGAGAGCTGTGGGCTAAAGTGTGTCCCCAGAGACACATTCAAGTCCTGAGTCCTGATACCTGGGGCCTCATTTGGAAATAGGGTCACTGCAGATGTAACTAGTTAAGATGAGGTCGTACAGGGGTGGGGTAGGGCCCGAAAGGCAGTGACTGGTGTCTGCACGAGAACGGGACACACGCACACGTGGGGGAGGCCGTGTGAAGAGGACGCAGCGACTGGGGGAATGCAGCCACAAGCCAAGGCCACCAGGGATGCTGGAAACCACCAGAGGCCATTAGAGGCAGGGAGGACCCTCCCCGGAGCCTATAGATGGAGGGGGGGCCTGCCGCACCTGGATCTCGGACTTCCAGCCTCCGGAACCGCGTGAGGACGCGTTTCCGTGGTTGCAAGCCCCCCAGTCGGTAGTACTTTGTGATGGCGGCCCCAGCGAGCGACTTCAGGGCATTCTGTCTCAGCCTCTGCTCTAGCCACCTCCACCCCGGACCCCCAAACCTCACAGCCGATCAAGCCCCGTGTCCTCGGGCCTTACACCCCCCACCTCCAGCTGTATGAAGCAGGCGTTCAGAGGGGCTCAGAGACGAAGCAGTGAAGCCAGGGGTCCAGAGCAAAGTGCCCCCTGCCTCAAACCAGCCCTCCCTCCATGTTCTCAGCGAGCCCCACAAAGAGCCCCAAGAGAATCCCATTTCAGCCATACTCCCAACAACGTCCTGCCACCGAGAAAGGCGTCCCGATACCCTTGCCTTCCCAGAGCGGTCACAGAACCCGTGGAAATCAAACCACACACGCTCAGACGAGCAGTGGGGCTGAGGAGAAGGTGGAAAGCGCCTGGCCTGAGAACGCGACCTGCTGAAACCTGCGGGATGCGGGTGTTGGGGGCAGGGAGTGACAGCCGCAGAGGGCGCTCTGGGGAAGGTCCCAGATGCACCACCCGACTTGACACCTGAAGGAATGAGGAAAGGGAGGGCAAGCAAAACCCAAGGCCCACAGGAGGAAGGAAACGACAGAGCCGGAGATAAACGAAACAGACCAGAGAAACCAGAGGGTGGCCAGAGAAACCAGAGGGTGGCCAGAGAAACTGAAACTGGTCCTTTGAGAAGAGGGGTGATCCTGGCCTTTAGCCAGACTGATGGCGAGAAAGAGGGGGAAGACGCCGGAGACCAGACGCCGGAGACCAGAGCCAGGCGTGACCACTGAGCTCCTGGAAGTGGGAAGGGCTGCAGGAGGGTGCTGGGGGCCAAGGTTGCCAGCAGATTAGGTAATTTACACGAAATGGACCACTTCCTGGAAAGGCACGCGTTTCCAACCTGCTGGTGAGAGCCCCCTTGCCAACGGCCGGCACCACGCTTGGGAAGTCACAGAGTGTTATTTCCTCTGCAGGGAGATGAAAGGAACCCGCCCAGACATGGCAGAGCCTCTCAGAGGTGGACCTGGGATTTGAACTCAGGTTTCCTGGCTGGGAGCCCGGAGCTTGTTTCACGGTGACACAATTCCCAGTGTGTCATGTGCGCCCGAAACACTCTGGCTTGTTTGTTCCTTTGCTCAAAAACAAGGGATTCCAAGCTCGTGAAGTAAGAGAAAACGCTACATACCTTTTTCAGTTTTTCCAAGAAGCAGCACTGTTTGACCCTGTTTAGAGAGAGAGAGAGGAAAAAAAAAAAAAATCATGGTTAAATATTTTTAACGTAATTGGCCCCAGCTTTTCTCAGAGAGATACTTGGCTGTCACCAAAAATGTGGCATTTGGTTTGGAACCGGCCGTGTCCTCCAGAGAAGGAACGGGGGTGCTTCTGGAGATTTCACTTTATTCTTTACAACCGATCCATTCAGGAGAGACAACTGTGTTTCTCTGGGGAGGGGGGGAGTTGAGTTTTTGTCTGGAACTTGTATTATTCCATTTCAGGACACGGGGACCCCAAGCCTTGAAATGGAACCGAGCCTTGATGTGTCACGCTTGGGGTTTTTCCACGTCTGGTTTTCGGCTTTGATGGAAGCCACTTGCCGGGGCCAAAAAGGGAGAGGTGGAAAAAGCGATCTCGGGGCAAAGCAATTAACCCCGGGTGGAAGAGGTGACAGGTATACGGGGCCAGGAAGGCGAGGGATCTGAGGCTGGCCGCCTGGGGCCAGGAGGTCACCGGGAAAGTATGGAAGTCCCCGTGATCGGACCCCGGGGGCGGGGTGGGCTCTGGTACTTTGGAGCCGCTGGCCTTCCGGGGGATGGGACCCACTGCTCCAAGCGGAACCCTGGACGGAGCCGAGTCTCTGTCTGATGATTGATGCACACAGCAATGAGGGGCCCTGGGGCCGCCACGTCCAGCTGTCAGGGTGACCCTGAGGCTGGACGCCAGCCTCCACCCCACTCTCCACACTGCCGCGCCCAGGGAGGCACCCACCAAGGCCAGGAGGGAGGGGTGAGCGGTAACCCCGTCTGCTCCACGCGGCCAGCACCAGCCTCCCGTTTGTGGAGGAGGAGGCTAAAGGCTACGGAGGTCTGTCCTCTGCTGCGGGGCTACACGTCCCGCTCGGCCAGACGGATGCCTCAGCCTGTGCTCCGGGGGCGGGGACCCCCGGCAGGTGCCGGGCCACTGACCACACTTCACAAGCCAGCAGCTAGACCACCCTCGAGTTCTAGGCAGGCCCTTGCTTGGGGCCCATTCCAGTGTGGGCTCGCTGTGGGGAGGTCAACAGAAGCCCCTGCCCAATGCAGGCCAGGCTTCCTGAGCTGCGGGGCCTGCCTCGGGCAAGGCTGTTTCCCTCGGCTCTGAAGGTCCCCTTCGGTCTGGAGAGCCAGCCCCTCTTCCTTCACAAACATTAGCTCTTTCCACAAGCCTACAGGGTTTTTTCCACCTACACAAAGGGACATGCTGCTGCTGCCACTCCAGGGCCAGAGCCGAGGGCCACCGAGCCTTTCTCAGTGGCCCAGGGCCCCAGGGGGCCGGCATCAGGGATCACAGGGTGGGGCGGGGGCCGGGGCGGGGAGACCCAGCCGAGTCTCAGCCACAGGAAGGAGATGGCTGGGGCAGCTTTCATTATTTCTTTTGGCCACACCGCGTGGCACGCGGGATCTTAGTTCCCTGACCAGGGATCGAACCTTCACCCCTGCAGTGGAAGCTTGGAGTCCTAACCACTGGACCTCCAGGGAAGTCCCTGGGGCAGCTTTCTCTAAAGCAGGGCTTCTGTCCCCCGGCACTGTTGACATCGGGGCGT
Source organism: Physeter macrocephalus (assembly GCF_002837175.3). Lineage (NCBI taxonomy): Eukaryota > Metazoa > Chordata > Mammalia > Artiodactyla > Physeteridae > Physeter > Physeter macrocephalus. Next base: position 72,738 of record NW_021145325.1, read on the forward strand.
CCTGGGCGCTGTGGGGTGTGAGGCAGTGTCCCTGACCCCACCCCCTCGATGCCAACAGCCCCCCAGTCCTGATGACCACAGATGTCCCCAGACAGGGCCCAGTGTCCTCTGGGGGCAGAGTCACCCCCAAGTGAGACCTCTGTCTTTTTTTCTTTTTTATTGTGGTACGCGGGCCTCTCACTGCTGTGGCCTCTCCCGTTGCAGAGCACAGGCTCCGGACGCGCAGGCTCAGCGGCCACGGCTCACGGGCCCAGCCGCTCTGCGGCATGTGGGATCTTCCCGGACCGGGGCACGAACTCGTGTCCCCTGCATCGGCAGGCGGACTCTCAACCACTGCGCCACCAAGGAAGCCCGAGACCCCTGTCTTAAGGAAGTGCTGAGTGAGACACACAGACACAGAGTAAGGCATCTGGCAGAGAGCGCTCCTGCCCCGGTCCCTTGAGGCGGGGGAACCCCAGCTCCTGCTAAAGGTCAACACTGGGCTCCCGGGGCTTGGAGGGGGAGACACACCTTTGCTGGGCTGAGTGTGCTGGGGCACCGGGGTGTTGGGGCACAAAGGCAGCCCATGCTCCCGGTGAGGGCTGGGCCCGCCTGCCGTGTGGATGCCAGCAGGCCCGCGTGGAAAAGGGCCACGGGAGGTGTTCTATAGGGTCAAGCCTCAATACCTTCGGATTCTGTACTTGGGAATTCACCTACTGGCTAGATTGTATTTGTAACCCCCAGACTGATACTTGGGGGTGGGAGTGTGCAGTGACTAGAGGACACAAGCAGAGCAGTGAAACATTCGAGTCACCGACAGCCACCTTCCCAGCTGAAGTGGAACCGGGTGGTAACCAGGGTCCTTTTCACCATTTATGGCTACGTTTTGGGCATTTTTGGGTTTTTGGTGGGTGACTCTGCCTCTAAAACGGCCCCCCAGTGTACAGTTGAAGTGCCGGCCAGCGTCCCAAGTGCAGGAGGGCGGTGACGTGCTCACGGGGACAGTACGTGTGTTAGATGAGCTTCGTTCGGGCCAGGGTTACAGCCCCGCCGTGAATGGATCAACAGCTGGTATCAGACAAGGCGCCTTTCAACAGAAACGCACATCACACGAGTCTGCGTGGGGATCGGGCGTGGCAACGGGGTGACGGAGGCTCACGGGATCCTGGCCCCGTGTGTCCCCAGGGGCGGTGGTGCGGTGTTCACTAATTCAGTGTTTGCGGCGACTTCATGGCCCAGAACCGCTGCCGATGACAAGAATAAACTGTATACGTGTTTTCTCTTCCTCATGACCAGGAAAGGGACACAATTCCGTTTTCCCAAATCTAGAAATCACATAAAGTAACAGAAATCATCCATAATCCCACCACCTGGATTTTTCACGGCATGTACACATACCTGTCCATTTTTACAAATTCGGGTCCTACATGCAATTTGATCACCTGCCTTTAACATTTTTCTTAATCTGCTTACTGTCTACATCACATTGTGAGGGGAACCACGATTTTCCCATGCCGTCACAAATTCTTCTGACTGATTTTGGAATGATTTTAGATGGACAGAAGAGTGACAAAAACAGCACAGAGAGTTTGCACGTGCCCTCAGCCAGCTCCTCTTAAGGCTGGCATCTCATCAAAATGAAGAAATGGACCCAGGCGCCTTACTCTGAATTCAACTCCAGGCTTTATCTGGATTTCACCATTACTCCACCCCGCCAAACAATGTCTGTTCTGTTCCGGGGTCCCGTCCGGGATACTAATGCTGCATTTACCAACAGGGCCTTGGTGGATGAACCATAATTTATGATTAGTAGTAGTACTATGTATATCTATCGTTGCCCATTATTGGATGTTTAGGTTGTTTCTGATTCTTTCCTCTTCCTGAACCATTGTACCTTGAGAATCAATGCACGTGAAGCAAATATCCAAGCGCAGGGAATTCTGTGTGTGCCTCTTTTTTTTTTTTCCTGAGGATGAATTCTTAAGTGTAAACCCTGAGTTTAAAGGCATAGAGGACTTGATCCACCTCCCAGCTTGACCTTCAAAAAGACTGCAAAACAGTCCCATCGGAACCACGGGGCTGCTCACCCGCTTCCCACTGCCTTGCCGGGCATGGGCACCAAGCTTTGGTTCTTGGATTCAGACACATGTTATTGTCCCGCACTTTTTTTTTTTTTTTTTTGGCCACGCAGCGCAGCTTGCAGGATCTTAGTTCCATGACCAGGGACTGAACCCGGGCCCTCGGCAGTGAAAGCGCGGAGTCCTAACCACTGGACCACCAGGGAGTTCCTGCCACACTCTTTTATTAAAGTAGGACATGCCTACAGAAGAGTGTACAGATTGCTCATGTACAGAGCATGCATTTAAAAAGTGTGTGCACCTGAGTCACCATGACCTGCATCAAGACGTAGAACATTTCCGAGACCCCCGAAGGCATGCCAGGGCCTCCTCCTGCAGTGAATCATTATTCCGATGGAATGATTTATTTTTATTATTATTATCATCATTTTCATGATCATGGTCATCTTGACTTTCATTCGTGAAGGTGGGAAAGAGGGTACAGATTCTGATTGCAGGATGAGCTGTTTAGGTGAGAAGAACTTCCTAGAAGATTTTAGAACGTTCTAGAAGACAGCCAGCCAGCATCTGCTCAGAGGGGGTGAGGAGTCGGTCTTTCTGGCCCAGCTGAGGTGCAGGGAGGGGATTTTGAGCGAGCTCCGGCCCTGGCTCGGGGCGTTGGTCTGGACGTCGGCCCACTGGCTCTCTGAACCCTGATGCCCTGTCTGTAACATGAGGACCCACGACATCGCTCTCGGGGTCACAGTGAGGACGAAACGAGACAAAGACGGTGCCCAGCACTGCAGGAGGTGCGAACTAAGGCAACGATGATAAAAATAACACGACGGATATGACGTGATACACGGGCACACCTCGTTTTATGGCGCTTCACGGATATCGCGTTCTTTACAAATTGCGGGTTTGGGGCAACACGTTCCTGCAAGGAATAAAGAGTGTGCTGAGGGCTCCCCTGGTGGCGCAGTGGTTGAGAGTCCGCCTGCCGATGCAGGGGACGCGGGTTCGTGCCCCGGTCCGGGAGGATCCCACGTGCCGCGGAGCGGCTGGGCCCGTGAGCCATGGCCGCTGAGCCTGTGCGTCCGGAGCCTGCGCTCCGCAACGGGAGAGGCCACAACAGTGAGAGGCCCGCATACCGCAAAAAAAAAAAAAAAATCGGGAGAGGCCACAGCGGTGGGAGGCCCGCGTACCGCAAAAAAAAAAAAAAAAAAAAAAAAAAAAAAAAAGAAAGAGTGTGCTGAGTCCAAAGAAGCAGGTTTGGAGATGGAAGAATCTCCTCCTGGTGAGGATGCTGTGGAGACTGTTGAAATGACAACAAAGGACTGAGGATAGGACATAGACTTAGTTGACAAAGGGTTTGAGGGCATTGACTCCAACTGTGAAGGAAGTTCTCCTGCGGGTAGAATGCCATCAAACCGTATCGGACGCCATGGAGAAACCGTTCGTGAGAGGAAGAGGCCACCGATTCGGCAGACTTCATTGTTGCCTTATTTTAAGAAACGGCCACGGCCGCCCCATCCACAGCATCGGGGCAGGACCTGCCACCAGCAAAAAGATTATGACTCGCTGAAGGCCCAGATGATGGTTAGGGGGGGTTTTGTAGCAATAAAATATTTTTTTAATGATTTATTTTTTTAATTTTTTGGCCGCATCACACAGCAGGTGGGATCTTAGTTCCCCGACCAGGGATGGAACCTGGGCCCCCTGCACTGAAAGCACGGAGTCCTAACCACTGGACCGCCAGGGAAGCCCCCAAAGTATTTTTTAACTGAACGAAACCCGAATTATTAGATGTAGCAGCCATGGCTCCAGGATCAAGGGCTGAGTGGCCTGAGTCGAGTGGAAAGGCCTTGGGTCCTGGGCTGACACGGGTACAGCTGAGGAGGGCTGGCTCCCTAGGTCCCTTCTGACTTTATCCTCGTTTCCTGGAGGGCGGAGCCTGGGTGGGGGGATGGGGCTGGGCTGGGGTCATCACACTTGCTGAGTGTTTATTACGGGTCAGAAGTTGAATTTCCCTTCTTTCTCCTGAGAAAGGTGTTACGGCTGCTTTGCAGACCCGGCTGGCAGGGTCCCTGGTGCTTCTGGAGACCTATGCAGCTCCACGGTTCACCCATGAGACAGAGGGAGGAAAATTCCAGAACCCCTGACTCTGTGCTTTTTCATTAGCAAGGCCCTGCTTTACATGCAGGACACGGGGGAGGTCTTCACGTGTGTGTGTGTGTGTGTGTGTGTGTGTGTGTGTGTGTGTGTGTGTGTGTGTAGTTGGGGGAGTGGGTCACTAGGGCAGGGGTCTCTCCCAGGGTAGTTCTGCCCCCAGGGGACACTGGGCGGTGTCTGGGCACATCTGTGGTTGGTACTCTGGGGGGCTCCTGGCATCGAGTGGGTGGGGGCAGGGCCACTGCTCCACACCCTGCAGCGCCCAGGACGGCCCCCCCAGAGGATGCCCGGCTGATGTCAGCAGGGCTGGATTGGGGGGTCGGTGGGGGACTGGGTCCTGTTCTCTCTGCACAACCCTGTCCTCGCCCAGGACTCCAGGCTCCACCTCTGGGTGCCTTTGCCCAAGCTCTTGTCCTTGCTGGTCTCAGCTCAGCTGCTCAACTGCCAAGGGCTTCTCCTAGAAGGATTCAAAAATAGATCATCGACTTTTTTTGTGTTTTTTTTTCTAAATCTCAGAGATGCCTGAGAGCACAGCAGGCGGGCAGAGGAAGCTGCCTAGGCAGTGAAAAGAACCAGAAGTGCTTCTTGTTGATTTTCACCAGCTCTTCTGGGGAGCCAGTAGGGTAATCCCCTTCCTCAGACACTTCTCTTAGAAGTTACTCTGCATTCTGCTTCTCAGAAGGAAACTGGGCTCCCAGGCGAGCACTCATGCCCTCCACCCACTCGGGGTTTTGAAGCAAAAATCCAACGGATTCGGAAGGTTCACATCAGACCAGGTACCCTTGGGGGCCTGCGATGCCCCAGAGTGGCTGCCACGGCCCCCTCGTGCCCTCAGCCTGTCCTTGGCCCAAAAGGGGGGCCCCAGCTTGTCACAGCTGCAGGGAGACACACCTACAGCTGATTTTTAAAAAATGACCAATAAACATTATATATATTTTTTCAGTTGAAAGCTATCCTCACCTTCAGTATTTACGACAGGGATTCTCTCTCCCTCGGCCCTGCTGACTTTGGGGCCCTGGGTCACTCTGTGGGGGGCCGTCCCGGGCACTGTGGGGGGCTCAGCGGCATCCCTGCCCCCAGCCCCTCGATGCCAGGAGCCCCCCAGTCATGAAAACCACAGATGTCCCCAGACATGGCCCAGTGTCCCCTGGGGGGCAGAGCTCCACTGAGCAAAGTTCCTGCTCTAGGATTATTGAGTTAACGTCTTTAAATCCCTTTCAAGTAAGAATTTTTATTTCATTTCATTTCATTTGCTGTGCCGCACAGCTTGTGGGATCTTAGTTCCCCAACCAGGGATTGAACCCGTGCCCCCTGCAGTGGAAGCTCTGAGTCCTAACCATTGGACCGCCAGGGAATTCCCTCAAGTAGGAATTTTTTTTTTTTTTTGCGGTACATGGGCCTCTCACTGTTGTGGCCTCTCCCGTTGCGGAGCAAACCCGCGTCCCCTGCATCGGCAGGCGGACTCCCAACCACTGCGCCACCAGGGAAGCCCCTCAAGTAGGAATTTTTAATACAACTGTTTACTCTCAACTTACTTTTGAAGAATGTATTTGTATTGAACGTAGGTATACATATAGCTGATTCACTTTGTTATACAGCAGAAACTAACACAACATTGTAAAGCAATTATATTCCAATAAAGATGTTAAAAAAATGTATTTGTATTGAGACATAATTGACACTCAACCCTGTGTGAGCTTCAGGTGTTCCTGTGTCAGTCTGATACATTTATTTATTGCAACATGATTACCACCTTAACTGTGCACTGAGTTAAACGTTTCTACCTACCCTCCCATCCTTCCCTGGACCAAGAAGGATTTGAGGCGCTTCCATAAGGGCAAGCAACAAGTCATCGAGGCAATGACGGTGGTAGCTGGGGTGGGAGGGGAAATGGCAGGAAGAAATAAAAGGAAAGGTTGCAAAGTGGGGGTGACCGTTCTCTTGAAAGATCGTCTGGTGTTCGTTTTTAGTTTGGGTACTTTTCGCCTAAACAAAAATAATGTCCACTGGTTATAGCGGGTCCGATACTGTCCCTCAAATATCCATGTCGTGTCCCCCGGCCCGGCCCATCCCCCACCCGCCAGAGCTTCCTGGATTCGGGGTGGGCCTTACACCCCACAGCTGGTGTCTTTATCAGAGAAAGCGGAGGGGGGGGTGGGATATGATACTCAGACACACAGAGAGAGGCCACGTGAAGACAGACGCATAGACTGGGGTGATGCGGCCACAAGCTGAGGACACTGCAGCCCCAGAAGCTGGAAGAGGCAGGAAGGGTCCCCCTCTGGAGCCTCTGGAGGGAGCACGGCCCTGTGACACCCTGAGCTTGGACTTCGGGCCTGCAGCATGTGAGAGAATAAATGTCTGGTTTGAGCCACACAGTTTGCGGCCCTTTGTTACAGCAATCTCAGGAAATTAAAAAAAAAAAAAAAGTCTCTAGATGCACGTCCCTGCAGCTGTGAGAGTCTGGACCTTGAGCGACAAGGGCTCCCCTCCCACTGCTGGACTGACCGGCTCTGGGCATTTGGGGGAGCACAGAGAAGGCACCCCAAACCCCCTTGAGATGCCTGCACCTTGCACGGTTGATACATCCGGGCTGTTTGCATGGGAGAAATGGTCTGCGGGTTCCCTGCCTCCGGGACTACATCCATGGGAACCGCAGACATCTGGGATTAGGAACCAGTTACCCGGGGTTCCCAAGCTTTGGAACCCTCTGGAGGGACCACTGCAGTCTGCCCGGGGCGGGGTTGGGGGGAACTGTGGCAGCTGGCCTGGGTGTGGCCGGTTGCAGAGGCCCCTGGCGACTCCACCGCACAGCCAGGGCGGGACCCCCGGGTGAGGCCGGCCCGCACCCACAGGAAAGGGAGGCCCAGGCTTTCCACGGGTTCAATGCTCCCGGATGGTGAGGGTGGGGTAATGAGTCCACATGTTTAATGATGGTAGGAAACAGAAATAAAAGATCACATTCCCGCCCTTGGGGAACTTTCTGTTCAGCAGGAGGAGGGTAGAGGGAGGGGTTCTCAAGAAGCATAAATAGACAATTACAGTATGTCATTTAAGTGCTACATATCAACACACTTTTTTCTATAAAAGGCCAGATATTTAATATTTCAGTCTCTGTGGCAAAGATTCAACTCAGTAGCTGCCATAGACAACATGTCATGGGCGTGCTGTGTGCCAGTAAAACTTTATTTACAACATCAGGCAGAGGGCCAGATTCCACCCCCTTGGCTGTAGTTTGCAGAACCCTGAGCTGGAGGGGTGAACAGCCTCTGAGGTTAAGGAATGGCAGCTCCTCCAAAGGTTAAAAGAATTACCCTCTGACCCTGCAATTCCACTCCTACGTATGTACCCAAGAGACAAGAAAACACACGTCCACACAGAAAAGTGCGCGCGAATGTCCAAAGCAGCATCATCCATGATAGGCAAAAACTGGACATGACCCAAACGTCCATCAATGGGTGACGGATAAACAAAGTGGCCCCTCCACACATGGGAACATCACTCAGCCACGAAAAGAAGAGAAGCCCTGACACTCGCTACCACGTGGACGGGCCCTGAGAACACAATGCTCAGTGAGAGAAGCCAGACACAGAAGGACACACAGTGTGTGATTCCACTGATGGGAAACGTCCAGAACAGGCAGATCCACAGACACAGAGAGTGAACTCATAGTTGCCTGGGGCTGGGGAAGACTGATTGGGGTATAGGGTTATTTGGGGGGGTGATGAAAATATTCTGGAATTAGGTAGTGGCCATAATTGTACAACCTTATGAATGTACCAAAAACAATGAATTGCATATTTTAAATAGGTGAATTTTATGGTATGTGAATTATAGCTCAATCTTTTTTTTTTTTAAAAAAAGGAGTTAAGTACGACAAGCTTCCTACAATAGACAGTGTCCAGGCCCAGAGCTTAAGGGTGTGTAAGCCCTGGTGGGAGGCCCCGGCTGGATGATACCCCGAGTTCAGGCCAGGATGTGGGAGGTCAGAGCAGAGTGGATGGGGGGCCACTGGCCAGAGCCAGGCAGGTGTGGTCCAAAATGGACGTGTGTGCTGTGTGGAGAGTGCGGGCCTCTTCCTGGGGCCGAAGGAAGTTTCCACACAGGCAGTGATGGGTCCAGGGTGGAAGGAACAAAAGCAGGGCCTCACTATGACTTTCAAGGTCCCTCTCCATAAAAAAATATTGAACATGGTTTACGACCACATTGGTGTAAAGATGGACACCATCCAGGCTGGATTAGTATATTCATGGTTTTCTTCTGATGTTAAACTAAAGCACTCTCGTGGGCTTCATGGATAAGCAGACCTGGAGACCAGGTGGAAACAGCCCGGATGAGAACCCTGAGGGGCGTGGACGTTGGATGTGACGGGGATGAAGAGGAATTTAAGTGGTTGGGAACGTGGGGGAGGAATTGAGGACGATCTGAGGTTCAGGGGGGCCCTCTGCACCCAAACGAAAGAGCGGGCTGTGGGGGAGGGAAGAGGCAGGCCTGAGACTGGGGAGATGGGGGTGTCTGCTCTCCAAGCAGCAGCAAGGCCAGCACCAGACACATCCTTCTTTCCGAGAAGTCACCGAAGCCAGAGGAGCAGAGCCTGGCCTTAGAGCAGGGCGCGTTCTCTGTGACCTGGTACCCGGCCCAGCCGGCCTCCGCGGCCCGCCGTCCAGCTTCTGAGAGGACGGGGGAGCCGCGGAGACACGGGCTCCCGGTGAGGAGGAGTTTGGCGCCAGCCCCTGCAGAATGTCTTTGGTTTGAGAGTGGGTGCTTTCCCGTGACCCTCTGTGGCCTTTCACCGTCCCCCTGCCCAGGCCCCACCGCCATCGCCCGACACTCCCTGAGCCCAAGCACTTCTCTCCAGGTTCGGAGTAGACACTTGGAGGAAGCACACACCCTGGCGTGGGGCACATCGTGTCTCCCCCAGTTCAGATGTGGCAGCCCTAACCCCAGGCCTCAGAATGCGACCTGATTTGGAGAGAGGGTTGTTGCAGGGGTAATCAGTGAAGATGGGGTCACACCAGAGCAGGGGGCGCCTAATCCAACATGACTGGTGTCCTTATGAGAGGGGACGCTTAGACACAAATATGCACACAAGGAGAAGGCCACGTGAAGACGGAGGCAGAGATCGGTTGAGGCGTGTACAGGCTGAGGGCGGCCAGCCACACCAGAAGCTGGGAGAGAGCCTAGGAGAGAGCCTGGGACAGACCCTCCCTCGCGTCCTCACACGGAACAAGCCCTGCCGACACCTTGCTCTTGGACTTCGGCCTCCAGGGCTGGGAGAGGACACACACTTCTGTTGTGTGGAACTTTGGTACAGCCGCCCTGGGAACTCACACACACCCCCAGCTGTTGGCTTGGTCTGACTTGGTGGGGAAGGGTCGGCGACAAGAGACCAGAATTTGGGGCTCGGCAACCCCTGCCCCTGTGGCGGCCTCCCCCAAACCCTCGCCCGCCCACCGCTAAAGGTCCAAATGGAGGTTGTAAAGCAGAGCTGGCAACCCTTTCCTGTAAAGCCCCTGGAGTAAGTCCTGTCCCAGCTGCTTGCCGTGCCCCACGGCAGGAAAGCGGCCGGACAACGTGTAGATGGATGGGCCTGCCCGTGTGCCAGCACAATTTTATTTACAAAACATGCCGTCACCCTGGGCTGTGGTTTGCGACCCCTGGTCTGGAAGCTCCATCTGTTCAAGTCACATGTTGACGGTGATCCTGTCTGTGGAGATTTTCCCTGAGACACAATTCACCTTTTCCATCAGCTGATGCGTGTCTCCTTTGGGGTCTTCTGTTTCGTCTTGTTTACATGTTGTCTTCGGTGGCTTCTGAGCTACGGTGGCCCGGGGGGTGGTTGTGACAGAGACCGTCTGGCCTCACAGCTGGAGACACCACCCACCCCCCGCGCTTCCCCGGAGGAGCCCACCGACGCCGGTCCAGGGGGAGACTCTCCAAGCTCCAGGCAGAGGAGCAAGGGGCCCAGAGGGGAGACCACCAGGCAGCGCCGTGCGAGTGGAGCCCAGCATCGGCCCTGGGTGATGGGAGAGTCCCGCATCCTTTCTGGGACGCCGCTCAGATGCGCAGAGTGAAGGGAAGGACCTGGGGACCAGCATCCACAGAGCTGGCCTGGGAACCACCCTCTTGACGCAGGGCAGGCGCGGATGGTGGGTTTACCCACGCAGACACACCCACACCCACCCACCCACACCCACACCCACACCCACACACCCACGCACACTCACACACAAACCCCGCATGCACATATACACACGCACACACACATATACGCAACACACACAAACCCCACATACACACATGCACACATACACACGCACATATACACACACACATGCATACACATACACTCACACACAAACCCCGCATGCACATATACACACGCACACACACATATACACAACACACACAAACCCCACATACACACACATGCACACACACACACACACATACACTCACACACAAACCCCGCATGCACATACACACATGCACACACACATATACGCAACACACACAAACCCCACATACACACACATGCACACATACACACGCACATATACACACATACAAACACATACACACATGCATACACATACACACACGTACACACACAAATACACACACCCATGCACATACACACACCCTCATACACAGAAACACATATGCACATACACACACATACAAATACACACAAACACATAAACACACATACAAATATACATATACACATAAAAACACAATAAAACACATACACACAAATACAGAGGTACACATATACATACACATTACACATACACAAATACACTCATATGTATATACAAATACACACACACACAAACACAACTCATAAGTGGGAGAAACTGAAAAGCCTGGTAGAATCCAGTAAACACAGAATTAAGTCTAACTGTCTGACTAACTGAGGGATAATAATGGCTACAAAACAGATAGTAATTGTCCAAATTCTTGAAGAACAAGCATGTACGATGATGCATAGTTTTTGTTGTTTTTTTTTTAATATTTATTTACTTATTTTTGGCTGTGTTGGGTCTTCGTTGCTGTGTGTGGGCTTTCTCTAGTTGCGGCGAGCGGGTGCTACTCTTCGTTGGGGTGTGCGGGTTTCTCATGGTGGTGGCTTCTCTTGTTGCAGAGCACAGGTTCTAGGCACACGGGCTTCAGTAGTTGTGGCGCGTGGGCTCAGTAGTTGCGGCTCACGGGCTTTGTTGCTCCGCAGCATGTGGGATCTTCCCGGACCAGGACTGGAACCCGTGTCCCCTGCATTAGCAGGCGGATTCTTAACCACTGCGCCACCAGGGAAGCCCCATAGTTTGTTGATATGATACTAGATCAGGGTCACCCCCTTGGCCCTGCTGACACTGGGCCGGGTCCTCCTCTCTGGGGGGCTGTCCTGGGCTCCGTGGGGTGTGGAGCAGCCTCCCTGGCCCCACCCCCTTGATGCCAGGGGCACCCCAGGTGTGACAACCACGAATCTGTTTTCCGTCTGTGTGGATTTGCCAGTTGTGGTCATTTCTGCTGAAGCTTTAAACCGGTACAGCTCCTGCCAATGACCCAATTTAGCAGTTAAATACAGAAAGCCTGTTCTCCTTGAGCCAACATCATTCTGCAAAGCCTAAAACACGTGCTCCCTCCCTTTGCCAAGCAGCGGAATGCTACGCGGCTGTGAAAAAGAACAAGGCAGGTCTCCAGGTACTGATGTGGAGAGTTCCTGTAGAGGATTACGTTGGGTCAAAAGGAGTGGACTTCCTTGACTGAATGGACACTGTGTGGGTCACAGCTCTGGGTGCCCCTCTGCCACCAGTCATGTGCTGACAGAGGCCAGGCGGGTCAGAGGGATGTGACCCGAAGACACACACACCTTGTCTGGGCCCTGTGTCCTTGGCCACGCTGCTTCTCTGCTCTCTGCAGAGAAACATCTAAACACGGAATTGATCCTCACCTCCCATGGTGTTGTATCTCAAAGAAGCCGGAAAAACACTGCATGAATGTGACAGACCTCGGGGGGCAGAGACCGGCTGTTGAAAGAGGCTGAGGCCCCGAGTTCAGTCCCAAGGAGCCGGGACAGCCCGAGGTTGAAGATGCCTCGTCTCACCTCCACGCCTGGGTCTTCCAGGAGCCGTCACACCTCTGCTGGGCAGAGCCCAGGTAAACCCACCTGGCTTCCCCCCACCCTGCCCCCACTGTGGTCTGCCCACCACCTGTCTTGGATGCTCAGTGTACCTGCACCTGCTCATCCCACCCTAAGCTCAACAGCGTGGCCCACCATGGACATATGTCGGTGTCTGCCAAGCCGGAGCCTGAGCTTTCTCTCCAGGAAAGCCTGCTCTCTGTTTAAATTTTAAAAATTAATTCTGCGAGGCCAGGGGCTCAAGCAAAGGCTCAGTGTTAGGAGTGTGCAGAGAGACGTGAGTGCTGGGGAGGAAAGCAGCCCTCCTGCAGAGGGGCGCCTCAGAGGGCAGGTGCACTGTGAGACCTTCTGTTTTTTTAAACGGTGGTAAAATACACTTAACATAAAATTCACCATCTGCACTGTTTTTAAGTGTGCAGCTCAGTGGCATTAAGTACATTCACACTGTCATGAAGCCATCACCACCATCATCTCCAGAACTTTCTCATCTTCCCAAAAGGAAGCTCTGTCCCCATGCAACACTGACTCCCCAGCCCCTCCCCCAGCCCCTGACCCCACCGTCTACTTCCTGTCTCTGTGGATGTAACTCCTCCAGGACCTCCTGTGAGTGGAATCACACAGTACTTGCCCTTCTGTGTCTGGCTTCTCTCACTGAGCATCGTGTCCTTGAGGTTCATCCAGGTCGTAGCAGGTATCAGAATCTCCTTCCTTTTTTAAAATGAATGAATTTATTTATTTATTTATTTATTTATTTATTTATTTATTTATGGCTGTGTTGGGTCTTCGTTGCTGCATGCGGGCTTTCTCTAGTTGCAGCGAGCAGGGGCTACTCTTCGTTGCGGCGCGCGGGCTTCTCATCGCGGTGGCTTCTCTTGCTGTGGAGCACGGGCTCTAGGCGCGCAGGCCCCAGTAGTTGTGGCTCGTGGGCTCAGTAGTCGTGGCGCATGGGCTCAGTAGTTGTGGCTCACGGGCTTAGTTGCTCCGCGGCATGTGGGATCTTCCCGGACCAGGGCTTGAACCCATGTCCCCTGAAGTGGAAGGCGGATTCTTAACCACTGCGCCAGCAGGGAAGTCCTATGCTTAATTCCTTTAAAAAATGTTTTTTAAAAATTTTATTTACTTTATTTACTTTATTATTATTATTATTATTAATTTTGGCCACACTGTGAAGCATGCAGGATCTTAGTTCCTTGACCAGGAATGGAATCCATGACCCCTGCAGTGGCGGCGTGGAGTCTTAACCACTGGACCACCAGGGCAGTCCCTGTATGCTTAATTCTTTAAGGAACCTGACTGTTCTCCACAGCGGCTGCCCTATTCTCATTCCCATCAACAGTGAACGAGCGTTTCAGTTTCTCTACATCAATACCTGTTCTAAGCCCCGTTCTTAGATGAACCTCACTATCCTCATCTATTAAATGGGCTCATGGCTCCTCCCACAGGCCTGCTGGGTGACCCCATGAAAGACGCTATTTAGGGGACTTCCCTGGTGGTCCAGTGGTTAGGACTCTGTGCTTCCAATGCAGGGGGCCCGGGTTCGATCCCTGGTCAGGGAACTAGATCCTGCATGCTGCAACTAAGAGCCTGCGTGCTGCAACCAAGACCCAGCACGGCCAAATAAATAAATATTTAAAAGAAAGAAAGAAAGACAGTGTTTGGATGTCATGCTTTGTTTTGCTTTGGGGAGGACAACGTTTGTCCCTGGGCTGTCGGGGAACCAGGGAAGAAACACTGGTTGGGTTGCTGTGTGTGTGTGCGCGCACACGCGCGCGTTTGCCACCCCTGGGAATTCATCTGGAGAGCTGCTGGGAGATGAACAGTTCAGGAGAAGGGACGCCGCCCTCACGCACGCACGCACACGCAGACACTCAGATCCACGTTGCATGCACGCGTGTTCCCAGAGCAGGGGTCGCAGGGCTGACGGCCACCGAGACTGAGTTTCCCAACCCACGGCGGGGCCGCCTCAGATGACGTGCAGACGTGCAGCCCGGGAGGGCCTGGGAGCCCGGCAATAAAAACAAACACGCCGGGGCCGTGTCCAGCAGCGAGCTCCGTCCCAGCCTGCACGTGGGGTGCTGGGAGTCTGCATGGGGTGGGGTTGGCCCCTTCCTGCTAGGCCACCGTGGCTCCCAGACACGTGCAGAGCCCGGGGGGGACAGGGTCAGCAGCATGGGAGGGGCAGGGGCTAAAAGCAGCTGCCAGCCAGCCTCAGACATCTGGAAATCGGGCGGCCTGGGCACTCCTTTTGTTCTGAGCTCACTGACTCTGCACACAGTCACCCGGGCCCCCCGTCACGTGTGCAAAGCTCTGCAGGCTCTGTGTTTCCTCTGCAGGCTCGCCGGCTGGGGCACCAGGGCAGCAGATTTGTTTTCTATGCTGAGCAACAAATCACCACCATCTAGTATCTCAGGGTTTGGGGGGTCAGGAGTCAGGGCACAGCTAAGCTGGGACTGGGCCCCCGAGGCTGTAATCCAGGTAGGGCTGGGGCTGCCATCTCATCAGAACCTTGACTGGGGAAGGGCCCACCTCCGAGCTCCCTCAGGCTGTTGCTACACCGGCCTCCCTGTAGCTGCAGGACTTGGGTCCCTGCTTTCGGCGCTCGGCTCCCACAGGCTGCCCTTGGGTCCTGGCCACGTGGGCCCCCTCCACACACCCTCTCATACGTGGCAAGTGACCTCTTCGAGGCTGGCCAGGGAGGGCGCCGAGGGGAGCCTGCTGAATGGGAGTCTTACAGGACATAACCCACTCATGGCCGTGACGTCTGTCACCTCTGCCACCTTCTCCTGGTTAGAGGCAGTCACAGGTCTCACGCACACTCAGGGAGAGGGGATTATGCAAGGCCTGGTAGCAGAAGGGGAGGGTGGAGATCACCGAATAAAGTTCGCACGTGCCTGAGACCACCCCCCTGGGCCCTGAGCTGAGAAAAGACAGAGAGAAGGTTCAAGGTTGCCTAAGGCGGCTGTGCTGGGGCTCCGAGGGGGAGACGCCTGCCGGGTGGGCCCTGAAGCGGGGAGGGGCCTTCCAGCAGTGGATCTGGCTGTTACATGTATTATATGTAACACACGTATACACACACACGCATACATATATACACTATGTAATATACTGTCTGCATGTGTTATATATTTATATGTATATATTATATACTTATGCATGCATATTATATATACTATATACTTATATTTATCAACAAATCAAAAAGGAGAAGTAGAGCGTTCTCACACAAAGTGTATGGTATTCATAAGCAGCACTACCACATCACAGAGGAGATTTTTAGAGATGAGGCTCTGAGGCTCTGAGACTCACTGAGATTCAGCTGAAGGCAGAGCTGGGCCCGAGCCCCTCCCTAGCCCGGGACCCTCGGAGACGCCGGTGCCAGAATTGGAGCGCCGAGGGCGGCCCTGTGGGGACTCGCCCCCTACTCGATTTCATAAACAGATTTGTGTTTTTCTATTGGATTGGACGGTCACCTCAATTCTTTGTGGAACGAGGCAGAATATGAATAACTCAACAGAAGCTGTGCTCGGGGCGTGGGTAACAGACTCCCATCCTGCAGGCCGAGGGCTGCTCACTTGGTGAAGGGCAGCCTTGGCTTCCATGCTCCAGGATCCGGGGGACCTGGATGCCGAAGCACCTATTCTCTGTGCCTTCGGACCCCTTGGCGCTGCCGAGCCGGGCCGGGTCCTTCTCTGTTGGGGACCTGTCCTGGGTTAGGGTGCCACGGGTAAGGAGCAGCATCCCTGTCCCCTCCCCCAGGAATCATCCGGCCCCCATGACCACGGTGTTAGGTGTGGAAAGGGGCACAGCAAAGCCTGGAACCCCTGTCTGCTGCCTCCCGGGTCAGGGGTGTGGACCCAGACTGACCTGACCCCCCTGCCTGGAAAACCACCAGCCCTGGCCAGCCACCAGCACTGCTTGTCTGTGAAGGGCCAGGAAATGGCTGGGAGGGACGGTGAAATGGACAAACATCCCGAGAATGCAAACCGCTCCTCTCCCCCAACCCTGGCCCGCACGGCCTGCCTACTCTGGAGGGACCCCCTACTCCTGGGGTCCTGCGCCTTCCTGGACAGGTCCAGAGGCAGAGGCCCGGGAGGTGGCCGCCCGGATGCACCTGACACGTGTCACGTTAACCAGAGCAAAGGAGGTGGCTCCCAGGCCTCCCGCCCTCCCGGGCCTTGGGTCACGATCCTGTAGAGGGGCGGCCAGGTGGGCACCCAGAGCTCCGGCTGGTGACTCACCTGGGACCCCGTGGGGGCTGGTTCTGAGAGCCGGGCGCCCAGGGAAAAGGGAAAGCGGGAAAGTCACAGGGTGGACATGGGGCAGGAACTGGACAGTGGGGCTCAGGGCTGGGACCTGAGCACACAAGCGGTTCCGCTGAGGGTGTTGGAAGCCTTTGCCCGCAGGTCTGGAAGTGTCTGTGGTGACAAGAGGGGAGATGGGCATCTGGTCACCTCCTCAGGGACAGGCAAGGACAGGCCACCCACTGAGGGGCCTCGCAGAGCCAAGGAGAGAGGGCAAAGGATGCTTTTCTAGTCACCAAACAAGCAAAGGACAGTCCTAAGTCCCAACTCCTCAGTAACCCTGTGTGTGTTTCCTGGGGCGGCCATAACAAATAGCACCTGTTAGTGGCTTAAAGCCGCACATGCTGATTCGCTCATGGTTCTGGAGGTCAGAAGTCCTAAAATCCAGGCGTGGGCAGGGCTGGTCCTTCCGGAGGCTCCAGGGCAGCATCGGTTCCCGCCTTTTCCAGCTTCTAGAGGCGCCGCATCCCTGGCTCGCGGCCCCTCCTGCATCCTCACAGCCAGCAGCGCAGCATCTCCCGTCTCTCTCTGCCTCTGACCCTCCCGCTTCCCTCTTATAAGGACCGTGTGATGATGCTGGGCCCTCCCAGGGAATCCAGGGTCACCCCCATCTCAGGGGCCTTAACTTAACCCCACCTGCAAAGTCCCCTCTGCCCCGTGAGGTGACACGTCCACAGGTTCTGGTGATAATGATGTGGATGTCTTTGGGGACCATTATTCTGCTGGCCACACACATTGTTCTAAAAGAACTTTAAAAAAACGATCCCCCCATGTTTAAATCAAGCCGTTATAATAACTGGTGTGGTTTGCAGGGAGGCTGGGTGGCGGTTGTGTGCTCCTCAGACCTCCAGGCAGCCTGGGGTCCCAGGATGTGCTAACGCCGACTGGCCCTGCGGGCCCAGACCCTGGAGTCTATCACTACCTGTCCTGGCTTGCTGAGCCGTAAGGCTCCTGCTCCTTATATGCTCTCATGGGTGAGGACGGGGTTATGGGTTGAATTGAGTCCCCCCCCAAATTCCTATGTTGACTCCTAACCCCCAATGTGATGGTATCAGGAGGTGGGGCCTTTGGGAGGTGCCTAGGTCATGAGGGTGGGGCCCTCACGAATGAGATTAGTGCCCTTATAAAGGGACCCCGGAGAGCGCCCTGCCCCTTCTGCTATATGAGGACACAGCGAGAAGCCGGCTAACTGTGAACCAGGAATCAGCTCTCAGGAGACGTGGAATCTGCCAGTGCTTGGATCTTGGACTTTCTAGCCTCCAGTACCGCGAGGAATAAACGCTGCTGTGCATAAGCCCCCAGTCTCTGGTGCTCGGTTACAGCAGCCTGATTGGACTAAGACACTCGGAAGTAGGGGCACTGCAGGTGTAATTATTCAGGGTGAAGTCACGCTGGAGTAGGGTGGGCCTAATCCAATACGAATGGTGTCCTATAAAAGGGGACACCGGGGCACAGAGTCGCACACAGGGAGAGGCCACGTGACAACGGTGGCAGAGATGGGGTGACGCCTCTATAAACCAACAGACGCCATG
This sequence comes from Physeter macrocephalus, assembly GCF_002837175.3. Lineage (NCBI taxonomy): Eukaryota > Metazoa > Chordata > Mammalia > Artiodactyla > Physeteridae > Physeter > Physeter macrocephalus. Next base: position 90,922 of record NW_021145325.1, read on the forward strand.
GACTGCCGGCACCCCCGGGAGCCGGGAGAGCACAGAACAGTCCCTCCCTCAGAAGGAGCCACCCTGCCGACACCCTGACCTTGGATGCTCGGCCTCCAGCACCGCGGGGGACATATCCCTGCGGTTTAAGCCCCCAGGTTTCTGCAGCGCTAGGCGGCCCCAGGAAGCTCAGCAAGTGTCGTCCTCAGAGCTGGAGAGGACCATGAGGCAGGAAAGAGAACATGATTTCGATTCTATAAACGAGGAATCTCAAACAGAGAGAACTTTCCAAGTTGCCCATCTCCACAGCACTTGGAGGGTGGGGGGCATGCTCCCTGCTTAGGTGACTCCGCCTTCTCTTGAGCTCCCCTTCCCCGTCCCAGGCCCACCCACAGGCCTGCTGATGGCCTCTAGGCTGCCCTTCTTTCAAACTCAGTTCAGCTGCCTCCTCCGGGAAGCCTTCCTGACCTTGCTCTCCCCTGGGCACCCTGCCTGAGGGCCATTTCCTCTTCAGCCACACCCGCTAGGCTGCATCAGGACTTTAAGCGATCTTTGCATCCCCAGCACCTGGTCCCGAGCAGACACCCAATAAATGTCTGACAAGCTATGTAGGGAGCCGTGGGAGGGACATGTTGGGGGAGATCAGGGCCCAAGCACCCAAGCTGATGTTACCCGCCCCGCCCCGCCCCCAGCCCAGGTCCTCATGACCTCTGCCCCGTCTGCACAGCAGAGCCCTCGCTGGCCCACATGTCCCTCCCCAGTTCCTTTTTCTTTTTTTTTTTATTGGCTGCACCACGAGGCACGTGGGATCCTAGTTCCCCGACCAGGAATCGAACCCGTGCCCCCTGCAGTGGAAGCACGGAGTCCTAACCACTGGACCGCCAGGGAAGTCCCCCTCCCCAGTTCTTGAGGGCCCATCTTTCTTCTCCCCTCTTTAGCCCCATATCAGGCCGTGAGGAAGATCTGACATGAAACTTGCAGAACCCTCTCTGCGGCCCCCACGTCAGAAGTACTTTCTTGAGCGATCCCAGCCTGACAAGTCACTAATCTGCGGTTTGGCCCCGCCCTGCCCACAACGGAGTTTGTCCTAAGGACAGAAAGTCCCCAATAACGAGACTAGAGAAAAGACAACAACAACAAAGAAAGGAGGGTCTAGGTGACGGAATGCTGGGGAGGGGGCAGCCTGGGTGCCGGGTGTCAATTTCCTCACCTGCAAACTGCCCGGGAGGGATCATCATCGGAGCTCCCAAACAGCAGGAGGGTGAGAACCGGCCCCGTGGCGCGTTCATCCCCGGCGTCCTGAATAGGCAGCCGTGTCACACCTGCAGCCAAATCCCTGAGCAGTTTGACTGCAGCCTGGATGCCGGCTGCGGCTGCACCGGGGGGCTTTGTGCCCTGCCCTGCAGGGATGGAGTTTCCGGCTCCGTATTTTCGGGGCACCGTCCTTTCTCCTTCAGTGGGGAGACCAGAAGACACCCCCCCAAGTGCCTGGCTAGGTCCCACTCACTCCTCCTCACTCAACAGATGTCGGCTCAGATGGATGAAGTCGGCTACTGGCCAGCACAACTTTGTGGGGTAAAATCCTGAGGTTTTTCACATGGTCATGTGTGGCTGTTTGTTCAACACATGCTAGGGGAACAGCGAATGTTTAGGGGGGATGGGGAGGTGTGGGAACAGTTTGTGGAGGGCCTGGCATGTGGCCTGTGCCCTGCTGGGTGTCTGATGTCTGTTCCCATAACTCTCCTTAACGCAGGACGTGGCAAGTTCCTATGAGACCTGTCCCCCCATCTCTGGCTGGGATTAGGACTTTGGCCTATGGGATTCCTAATTCCCCACAACAAGATGCAAAGGCAAAATGGGATACATTTTGTCACAGGTATGATGTCCTAAATATATAAAGATTTCCAACAAATCAATAAGAGATGAACAAACCAACTTAATGAATGTGGGATCGTGGATAGGATGGACAATGGGAAAAGTTCATTCATGGAAAAACCGCTGAAATTCGAATCCGTTCCATGCTTTAGTCAGTAGGACTGCAGCAAGACTGATTTCTCAGCTTTGATCGAGGTTCTGTGATTATGGAAGAGACATGGACCAAGGGAAGCTGGGTGAAGTGTATTAGGGAATTCTGTACTGTTTCTGCCCCTCTTCTCTAAGTTGCAAATGACCTTGAAACCTTCCAAATGAACTGTTAACGAATGGACGCAGATAATCCGCGAAAAGCGTTACTATTACAATGACCATTATGAAACATTTAAAACTGTCGTCATCAAAAAATTATAGGTAATACAATGAAATGTTACTTTTGGCCCTTGATCCAAGGAGGCGGACAAGCCAGGGCCCCTGGATGCAATGAGGGGTCTGGGATGGCTGTGAAAGATGACGTGGGGACAGTGACAGAATTTGACTATGGGCCGTGGCTTAGATGAGACCCGTGTCAATGTGAAATTTCCAGATTTTGATAACAGTCCTGTGGTTCCATAAGAGAATGTCTTTGTTTTTAGTACAGATACACTGAGGGATTTAAGGGTTAAGGGGCATGATGTCTCCAACTTAGCCCCAAGTGGCTCAGAAAAATTGATCTGCATACATGTATAACTACATATATATACCACTGTATGTGTATGGATAACCACATAACTATACGTATCACAGTTTACATCCTATAACTGTGTATGTACATATATGCACACACACACCTATCTACGTATGATGTATACATACACACGTCTACAGACACGTACACACACAGGGAGAGAAAGAGAATTATAAATAGAACAATAAAGCAGACGTACGCAGTCCGCGAACGTGGATATATCAAAGGTACAAGGAGTTCCTTGTCCTATTCTTACAACTTCTCGGTAAATTTGAAACTATATTGAAAACAAAAGGTTAGAAAAAGACAGCCTGGAGGGTATTTTAACAGTGGTAAACTTCTGCTAATTTTAAATTAGCAAATTTAAATTTCAATTGGGGTATGTTCACGCACATCAAATTCACCCTCTTAAAGTGTACAGTTCAGTGACTCTCAGTCTCTCTCTTTTTCTGTAAACCTTTGTGTGTTTTCTGAAAAGAATTTTAAACAATGAGCAAGTATCATTTTCAGAGATAGTGCGGGAAAAGCTACTTAAAAATACCTGACCTTTCACCACTTTACAAACTGTGGACCACGTGCTGGTTGGGCCTGGTGTCCTGGGACACGGTGACAGCATGAGAGGGACCTGGGGGGCACAGCCTGCACCCTGTGCCACCCCGGTTGGTGCAGAAGCTGTGCCTTCACGCTTCCCACAGTCCAGAGCACCTTGCCAGCTCCCTGCAGAGCCTCCCATCTGCTCATTAGGCCCCTAAATTCAGAGCGAGGGCCTCACAGGGAGGTGGCTGGGGTGACGTGTGTGTGGCCGGGAAGCTGTGAGCTGGGGCGCCAGGTCCGTGAGCCAAGACAGAGGACGGGGCAGGCGGGAAGGACACAGAGACCCGGGTTTCTGCGGAGCCAAGATTCCCTCAAGTGAAAAAAGAGAGAACGGATGCACAACCATCCCCCCAGTGGGAACGCAGAATAAATATGACAAGTGGATCCAAACAAACATGACCTCAAGTCCTCACCACGGCGGAGAAGGCGGACACGGCCTGGCCGGGGTCACCAACAGCACTAAGTCACACGGTAGCGCAAGCCTGGATGTGCTGGCGAGACGGCCCTTCACCTCCGCAGTCTCTCTGCCCAAAGCCATCGCCCCAGCCCGAGCATGAGAGAGACACCAGACAGACCCTAAGAGAGGGACTTTCTACAAAAATCCCAGCCAGTCCTTCTCAAAACTGTCCCAATCATCGAAAACAAGGGAAGTCCGAGAAGGTCACAGCCCCAAGGAGCCTGTCATCACGTGGGTCCTGGGACAGACAGAGGACACTAATGGAAGGAGGTGACAACCGAATAAACGCTGGGGTCCCATTAAGGCTGATGCACGGATGGCCGGGCGGTGTCAGGTGCCAACACGGGCGTGGGTGGGTGACGGGCACACTCTGTCCTGTCTGTGGCTCGTCTGTGAATCTAAAACTATCCAAGAAGGAGAAGGTTTATTTAAAAGGTAATCAGAGCCGGCAAAGTGCTTCCTGGTGGGTCCATAACCCCGCCCCAGTTTCCCACAACAAGGTCTGATAGCCAGAGCGCGTTCGGTAACACGGTCCTGGACGGCTGTGTGGCAGCTCGGGCCACGTGCGCGGCGGGCCGCGGGGGAGGCTGGGTCTTTGCCGAGGGTCCTTCCCCGCTGCAGTTGATAGGTCGTCTTTGGGTAACCCTCCTGTGCCCCTACACATTCCCCCAGTGGTGTCAGCATCTGTGCGGGTTGAACTGTGTCCCCCCAAAAAGGCACGTTCATGCCTGGACCCCCCCAGATCTGTGAGCGAGACCTTATTCGGAAATAAGGTCATTGGGGATGTGATCAAGTTAACAAGAGGTTGTACTGGAGTGGGGTGGCCCTGGTGTCCTGAGAAGATGAGGGAAATTGGGACACGGAGACACACGGGGAGCCGGCCATGTGATGACGGGGGCAGAGCCTGGAGTGATACGGCCACGAGCCCAGGGATGTGAGGATCGTTAGGGACCCCAGAGCTGGGAGAGGCAGGAAGAGCCCTGCCCTGGAGCCTCGGCAGGGAGTGCGACTGTGCCACACCTTGATTTCTGACTTCTGGCCTCCGGAACCACCGAGAGAACATAAATCTCTGGCGTAAGCCGCCCGTGTGTGGTGACTGTCACGCGGTCCGGGAGCTCACACAGCGTGTGACGATGCCAAGCTTTGCCATCACGGTTCTCTGTCGGGGCTGGGAAAGGTGTTTTCTGAGCCCTTCCTTCCTTCGGCCTTTGTTACAGAGGGGCAGCTTCCGCCCTCTCCTTCTTTTACGGGAGGAATAGGAAATCCAGAAGGTGGGACGTTCCATGAGATTCTCGGGCTCTAGAAAAGGGGTCACTTTCATGGGAAAGAAAGACTCCATTCCTGATGGACGGAAGCCAGGGTGGTCACCAGAGGCAGCGTGGGATCGGGACAGGGCTCTGGAGCCCAGGGAACAGCAGCCACCAGCCCCGAAAACACGCTCGAGGGGCGATGTGGAAAATTCTGCTGGGCTGGGTAGCAGGTGCTCTAAGGTTCTGGTTTTGTGCTGATGTGTGAGGGTGTCACAGCAGGTGCTCGCTGAGACATGCAGGGTCACGGACGTGGTGCCTGCAAATCACTGTCCAGTGGTCCCCTGAAAAACGTGTGTGCAGACAGAGAGATGACAGGTAGCTAACGCATCAACAGATGACAGATCAACAGACAGATTTTATACAGAGGACAAAGAGATGATAGACAGGTGACATCAATCAATATGTGGATGATCTATAGATAGATGACAAATAAATAGATGATAAATACATGATAGATAAGATACATAGATGGGGACACGGGGAGGGGGAAGGGGAAGCTGGGACGAAGTGAGAGAGTGGCATGGACATATATACACGACCAGATGTAAAACAGACAGCTATTTTACATAGCTGCTTATGTGGGAAGCAGCCGCATAGCACAGGGAGATCGGCTCGGTGCTTTGTGACCACCTAGAGGGGTGGGATAGGGAGGGTGGGAGGGAGACGCAGGAGGGAGGGGATATGGGGATATATGTATATGTATAGCTGATTCACTTTGTTATACAGCAGAAACTAACACACCATTGTAAAGCAATTATACTCCAATAAAGATGTTAACAAAAATAGATTTAGAAAAAGATACATAGATAATAGGTAAAGGATAAGATAGATAAAGAGATAAGACGGATTGTGATAGATATTTACAGATTTCTCGCCACACCTTTATGCACGTACACACATGTATTCCACACAAATGCACAGGTCTCCTCCGTGTATTTGTTTCCAAGAACATTCCCTCCTTTCTGCATGCTCCCCACCCCTGGCCGCTGGTCTCTGTCCACAGCAGACCACTTGCCGTGTCCTGCCAGCCCCCGCCGGCTGCTGTCCTGCAACATCCGTAGGTTCTCCGGGGCCGTTCTCCACCTCCGGTCCGGCCGCTCTGCGTCCTCCCCACTCGCTGCCATCCTTCTGAGACCAAAGCCTGACCCCATAAATCTCTGTTGTGTTCCTGTCTTGTCTCCCCTTCGGCCCTGCGGACATTCGGGGCGGGTGCTTCTCTGTGGGGCGCTGTGGGCTGTGGAGAAGCATGCCTGGCCCCCACCTACTGGATGCCAGGAGCCCCCCAGTTGTCACGAGCAAAGCTGTCTCAGCCACCTCGGGATCACCGGGTGAGGCCCGCATGGGGCTGGGGGCTTCACCACGGCTGACTCACAGACCTAGGAAGAAATCGGGGAGGTGCGGCAGTCAGACCCTTCCTGGGCTTCTGGATGTGGACCAAACCCCTTCCTGATGGGATCCAGGGTCTCTCTTGCCCCCTAGATCTCATCTGCACCCCCCTGTGCTACACTGTCTACCTGGGGAGGGCTCTGACGGCCGACGTGCTGCCCAGGTCCTCGGCAGACAGATGGATGGACCCTCCTCGGTCGGTGATTTCTGTGATGAGAATCCCAGCTGCAGCGGAGCCAAGGCTGAGGTCTGGGAGAGTCCCGGGGACCTGGGGGAGCTGTCGGATCTAGCACCTGGGCCTGGGAACGCCAGGGGCTCTGGTCGCTATGACAACAGGGAGCCAGGCCTGTGGGGGATGGGTTGCGCAGGCTGTGACCACTGACCGGCCAGGGGCTGAAGGGGAGAGTCCGCCCTGGAGGGAGGGGAGCACGGCTGGGCTGCTGAGTCATTTGGGGGCTTGTACATTTCACAAAAGGTTATTAACTTAAGGAGCATCATGCCAACCACTGTAGCATGAAAGGAACACGATGCTGTCTCAGCCTCCAGGAGCTCTCAGGAGAAGCATCTGCCATCACTCATGAAACAGAATTGAGAGATACTAGGAAAGCCCCATGACTGGCCTCCCGGGGGAAGGGGATTCATCTTCGCCAGGGTCCTCCCCACCCCCAGCCCTGCTGACCAGCGGGGTCCTCCTCTGGGGGGGCCCGTCCTGGGCGCTGCAGGGTGTGGAGCAGCACCCCTGGCCCCCACCCCCTCGATGCCGGGAGCCCCCCAGTCGTGACAACCACAGATGTCCCCAGACATGGCCCAGTGTCCCCCGCGGGGCGCAGAGTCGCCTGGGGCAAGAGCCCTGCTAGGTGACGGCCAGCCTCCCCCTACCCTTCCCCACCCCACGCACCGTGAATGAGGTCATCGTCAGGACTAAACACACCAGGGTCAGAGGGAGGGAGGAGGAGGCCTGACGCTGGGCTCTGGGCTCAGAAGGAAACAAGGTCATGAAGACACAGTGAGTCAGAGAGGGTGGCTGGCGGGGGCGTGTGCACTCTGCCCACAGGCTCCGGTTGGCTTCTCTCTGCGGGAAGCTGGCTGCTGCGTTTGCCTTCCCAGAAAACTCAGAGGTGCAGATCCACCCCCAGCTAAGGACGGGGCCCCTCCCCGCAGGAGTTCGTGGAAGGGAAGCTTGGTTAGATCTGCGTCTCCTCCTTCTCGGTGCCCGCCCCACGCTGCTCGCAGCATCGAGCCCTGTGGCGGCACCCCGCTCGGCAGACGCTTACCAACGCCCACACTCCCCCACTCTCCTCTGCAACTTCACTCTGCTTCCCGAGTGTATGTTTAGGAAGGACAGACAGTCTAAGCCATGCCCTGCATCTCTGCTTCCTGGCTTGGCGGGACAGGCGGCGGGGTCCCCCCTCTAGCAGAGAAGGGGGCGGGGAGGCGCGCTGGGACCCAGGGCACCGAGCTGGCAGGGTGCTTCCTGGGACCACGGGGCAGGGCAGCGGTGCTGGGCAGTGGGGGCCGACAGGCGGGGAGGGACTGGTGAGATCCCGAACATGGTGTCCTTGGGCAAAAAAGGAAACACGCTGGGGATGCTCAGAGACTTGTTTCTTGTGCTTGGAGAAAGCGTCTGCAAGCATGCAAAGGGGCAGGCGACAAGGAACGTGGAGGGATGTGCTCGGAATGCGGATCTCAGTGTGAACCCGTGGCTTCTCTAGTAGGTAGGTAGGTAGCTAGCTAGCTAGATGATAGAAAAAATATACATATATAGATTCTTAGATAGATGAAAGATGGATGAATAGACAGATGATAGATGATAGATAGATAGACAGATAGAGATGACAGAAACATACATACAATCATAGATTCTTAGATGACAGATGGGTAGATAGACAGGAAAGTAGACAGGTAGGTAGACACAACCAGCAACGTAGAAGCCATGACACCCCAAAGGCACACGAGGAAGCTGGGCCCGTCCCCAAATGGGTTGATGGTCCCTGTGAGGTGTATTTCACTTCACAGCACAGACCCCTAAGGCAAGCTCTGCGGCCGCGGAGCAGCAGGCCTCTGCCATTCTCCGCATCCAGTTAACGGTCCCCCGACATGTGCCCACGATCTTGAACTTACGGAAGCAGAAGCTCTTGCTGCTTATTCACCAACTTCTGGCAAGAGGGGAGACTACGGTGATTCTCATCAAGGTGCTCACGCCCAGATTCAGCCAGGGGGTGGGCAAAGCATGGCCCAGGCCCCATCTGGTCCACTGCTTGCTTTTGTCAATAAAGTTTTATTGGAACACGGCCGCCCACACTCCTTTACGAGTAGCTTCTGGAGGCTGCGTGGCAGAGTTGGATAGCTGCAACAGAGACCTCCTCGTCTCCAAAGCCAAAATCAGTTGCTACCTGGCCTTTTATGGGAAAAGTCTGTTGACCTCAGGGTGGCTGGCAATTCTTGGTGGCATTGAGAGAATCACCGGTCCTCATCTGCTCGAAGGCTTCCGGCACTTCGCCTGCTCCATTTTCACAAGGGGACTGCTAAGTTTGTGCTGCCTCTCTGAGCTCAGAGAGAGGACGTGTTGGAGGCCCTGCCCTGCACTGTCCCGGGTGGAAGCTTCCACACACACGGTCCCTTTCTGGGCCCAGGGCCACCCACGGGGGCTGCTTGGCCTGTGTGGGTTTAGCCACCCTCTTCCACTCAGTGTCCTTTTTGTTTTTAAAGTAAATTTTGGGCTTCGCTCGTGGCGCAGTGGTTGAGAGTCTGCCTTCCGATGCAGGGGACACGGGTTCGTGCC
>NW_021145325.1:100383-149829 GCF_002837175.3 Physeter macrocephalus
AAAAAAAAAAAAAAAAAAAAAAAAAGTAAATTTTAAAACTTTTGTAGTCATTACAGATTCACAGGAAGTTGCAAAAACCATGTGTGGGAAATACTGTGGACCCAGCCTCCCCCAGTTTTAACATCTTGCATAACTATAGTTAGTATCATAACCAGTGTCTTCGTCCTCTTGGACTATAGGAACAATAGCACAGGCTGGGGGGCTTAAAGCACAGACATTCATTTCTCTGGTTCTGGAGGCTGGAGTCTGAGATCAGGGTGCCGGCGTGGCTGGTTCCTGGTGAGGGTACACGTCCTGACCCGCAGTCGGCTGCCTTCCCACTGTGACCTCACATGGCAGAGAGAGCTCTGGTCTCTCTTCCTCTCCTTACAAGGACACGAATCCTACCATGGGGGCCCCAGCCTCATGACCTCACCTAACCCTAATCCTCTCCCAAAGGCCCCGCCTCCAAATACCATCCCATGGGGGTTAGGGCTTCAGCATATGGATTTTGGGGACACAGACATTCAGTCCATTACAACCAGGAAACTGATACTGACACAACCCACAGAGCTTAGTAGGATGTCCCTGGTGTCCTGTGCACGCATGTGTGTGCGTCATTCTATGTAACTTTAGTGCATGTGTAGATTCACGCCCCCCACCACAGTCAAGACACAGGACAGTTCCAAGAGCAACCCCCCTTCATGCTACACCTTTCAGCCACACCTCCTCTTCCTCCTCCATAATCCCTTCTTCAGCGCATCGATCAAACGTCCATGGTCCTCCACAAAACACTAGCGAACCGAACCCAGAGACATAGGAAGAGGATTCTACCCCACGGCCACGTGGCGGAATGCACGGTCGGTTTAACATCTGACAGTCCACATAATACAGCCCGTCGACAGAATAAAGGACAGAACCCACAAGACAATCTCAATATGATGCAGATGAAGACGTGACATCTTTCTACACTCCTGTCATAAAAACACTCACCAAACCAGGAATAGAAGGGCACTTCCACGCAAGCCACAACGAAGGAGCCCGCCGGCCGCAACTAAGACCCGGCACAACCAAATAAGTAAAGAAATAAAGAAGGGAAGTTCCTCAGCCTGATCCAGGGTATCCCGGAAACCCCACAGCCACCAGGATGCTCCCAGTAAAAGACTGCACGCCTTTCCACCGTCACCAGGGGGAACACAGGATGCGTGCTCTCGCTGCTTCTACTCAATGTGTATTGGAAGTTCCAGTCAGGGCAGCTGGGCAAGAACATGAAACAAAAGACATCCAGATTGGAGAGGAAGAAGGAAGACCGTGTCTCTGCGTGCAGATGACAGATCTGGGTATAAACTGCATGGCAGCAGTGCAGCGCACAACAGGCCGCTGAGAGACCAAGCTAGTCTTGGAGCCACGAGTCTCTCCTGAGCTTGGTGGGGATGGGGCAGGGGCCGGGGGGGACACGGGGTCCTGCCGAACTACGACTGGCCTTTACAGTCTCATTGACTCCCTCGGGACAACTAGAAGGGCATCAGATTAGAAAGTCCCACTGAGATAAGCCCATGATGGGCTCTCTGCAGAGGGACAGGTAGTAAACAGACCTCTTAAAACACGTCATGAGGTTTTCGGTTTTTGTTTTGAAAGTCAACAGCTGCCCAGAGCCCGGCAGGGCAGGTCAAAGGGCCAATTCCTTGGCCGGGAACAGGGAGGGGACAGAGGGCAGCCGGAGCCGGACGCCAGCCCTGTGGGAACGCTGTCCCGTGGGGCCGTATTTCTTCTCCATCCTCCTCCCACCTTCACTCCCAACTGTCTGCTGACGCATCTGTCCTTGGCTGCTCTGTGGAACCCCAAACTCAGGGGGACCAACTTGCCTGGTTGAGCGTTCTAAGTCCTGCACCCTGGGAACCCCTCAGCCCCGGCAAACCAGGGTGGCCCAGATGGCTGGTCACCCCACGAGCTCCTCCAGCTGGTCCCCTTTTCCTCCGGGCTCCCTCACTGGGCTGCATGGCACCATCGTTCTCCCTGGTGGCTTAGGTGTGACACTGGGGCCCCCATGCTGTCCCCCAGGCAGGCCTCTTCTCACACAGCTCCTCAAATCTCCCGCCTGCCTCTCGGCCTTCCTGCATCTTTCCCACCTTTACTGCCTTAATCCGGTCCCCTCCTCCCGTAACCAGGCCACGGGAGCAGGAAGGGTAATAAAACATTGATCTGGTGGCCCTGGGCCCTGAGCATGGAGGGCTGTATGATGTTTATGACCATTTAGCACAGGGAGCTATATTCAACATCTTGTGATAAACCATAATGGAAAAGATATGAAAAAAATGTATACATATATGTATAACTGAATCACTGCAGTACAGTAGAAATTAACACAACATTGTAAATTGACTATACTTCAATAAAATGAATTTTAAAAATTAAAATTTAAATTTAAAAAGTCATAGCACACACACTACAACATGGATGAACCCCAAAACACACGGAGTTTGAGAAGCCAGATACGAAAGATTACATAGAGTGTGATTCCATTTACGTGAAGCGTCCAGAAGAGGCAAATCCAGAGAGACAGAGAGTGGGTTACTAGGTGTCAGGGCCTGGGGGAGTGGGTGGTGGTGACTCTTAATGGGGACGGGGTCTCCTTTGCGGGTGATGAGAATGTTCTGGAAGTAGATGGTGGTGATGGTTGTAAATTCTGTAAATATACTAAAAACTGTTGAATTGTACACTTAAAATGATAAAGTTTATAGTATATAAAATTTTTTTAATGTCCATTTTATTTTTTTTCAATTTCTTTCTTTTTTTTTTGGCCATGCGGCTTGTGGGATCTTAGTTCCCCGACCAGGGGTTGAACCCATGCCCCCTGCGGAGACCTAACCACTGGACCACCAGGGAATTCCCTATAGTATATAAATTTTAACTCCATAAAGCTGTTAGAAAATAAATGATAAGTAACAACATTATCAAGAGGTCGGGCCCTTTATCCAAATGAATTTTTCGGACACATTGGTTTTTAAGAGTATCATTAAAAAAAAAAAGATTAGAGGTGCTATGGGAGAAACAGAAGAGGTAAGGGAGAACAGGAGGGTGGTTTTCAATTTTACTCTATTGAGTGCATAATCATTTTCACATATTTTATAGATGAGAAAACTGAGGCTTAGAAATGGTAGAATTAAGTGAACTATAGTCAATAAAACTGTCACTCTCTCTCTCTCTCTCTCTCCATCCATCTATCTATCCATCTATCCATCTATTCACCCATCCATCTATCCATCATCCATCCACACACACACACTTGAAACGGTAGAACTGCAACTAGAATTCAGGAGCTGCAAACCATGATCCAATACTATTCTTATCCTTTTTTTTTTGTGTGTGGTATGCGGGCCTCCCTCTGCTGCGGCCTCTCCCGTTGCGGAGCACAGGCTCCGGACGCGCAGGCTCAGCGGCCATGGCCCACGGGCCCAGCCGCTCCGCGGCACGTGGGATCCCCCCAGACCGGGGCGCGAACCCGGTTCCCCTGCATCGGCAGGCAGACGCGCAACCACTGCGCCACCAGGGAAGCCCCTATTCTTATCCTTTAAAAATGTCAATACCTGGGCTTCCCTGGTGGCGCAGTGGTTGAGAATCTGCCTGCTATTGCAGGGGACACGGGAAAGTCAATACCTATTTTATTTTTCAAAGTTAAACATGATTCTTATTAGTACACTGTTCCCTGTATTCTTGATGCTCTTGATAACCTAGCAACGCAACATCTCTCAGAGGACAAGGCAGAAAATTCTCCCGCAGCATGTTCCACTCACAAACAAGTGCTCCTCGCTCAGAAGGCTCTGTGAACCGATGATGTGGAGGGTAAAAATAATCAGCCCTGGGCTTCCCTAGTGGAGCAGTGGTTGAAAGCCCACCTACCGATGCAGGGGACACGGGTTCGTGCCCCGGTCCGGGAAGATCCCACGTGCCGCGGAGCGGCTGGGCCCGTGAGCCGTGGCCGCTGAGCCTGCGCGTCCGGAGCCTGTGCTCCGCAACGGGAGAGGCCACAACAGTGAGAGGCCCGCGTACCGCAAAAAAAAAAAAAAAAAAAAAAATCAGCCCTCCTTGCCACCTCTTACAAGATTTGTAAGGAATACTCCTATGTGCCCATGCTATTTGCCAAAACTCTACCCTGTCTCCACTCTGCCCCGCTCTCTCTCTTGTAAGATGCCAGAGATGCACGTGGGATCCAACCTTGGCGTTCCACAGACCCCACAGACCGCCCTGGAATGAGGGGCTGCTGCCCACCACCTGTGTCTCCAAGGACTGAGCAGGCCTGCAGAGTTTCAGGGCAAACCTTGCTTTTCTGAAGCCACAGTGAAAAGCAGTGGTGGCATTTAAGAGGAAAAATATAATATGATTTGTGCTTCTTCTTTATGCCTTTTTGTTATTTCCTAGATTTTTCAGTGTATTGTCATTTGAAAAAAAAAAAAGCTAATTAATTTTTTTGTAAGGGAGAGATTATGGGGGACTGAGCATGAGATCCGGAGTTCCTCTCACGCCCAACTCCTTGACAAGGCTATTCACCTAAAGAACCAATGTAGAAGAAAAGTTTTTCCCAGGGCTAATGACTAAAGGAAACTCTCTTCTACACTTGGGAGCTTCAGGATGGGTGAGAGCCATAAAGCCAATAAAAAGACAGATAACAAACTGGAAAAATCACTCACAGCATATGTAATAGACAAAGTGTTAGTGCCCATCACATGTAAAGAGCACCTACAAATCAATAAGAAGAAAATCTCAGGAAAAATAAAGGTACTTGAAGAGATACAAACAGCAGAAAGAAAGAAAGAAAGGAAGGAAGGAAGGAAGGAGGGAAGGAAGAAAGAAAAAAGAGAAAGAAAGAAAGAGGGAAAAGGTGATCAATCTCTCTAATGATCAAATAAATGAAGATAAATACATCAAAGAGACATCATTTTTCACACAACTGACTGGCAAAACTTTTACATTTAATTACTAACCATTATGGTAAGGCTGTGGGGGCAATGGTGCCATTGAAGGGAGTTTAAATTGGTATAAGTTTTGTGGAAGGTCGTTTGTCAATGACTAAATATTAAATGTGTCGGGGGGGTGGCATATGTGGAATCTCTGCACCTTCCCCTGAATTTTGCTATGAACCTACAAGTGTTGTAAAACTAAAATTTAGGGAAATTAAATACAGCATAATTATTGTACTGACAAAAAGTGACAGCCAAAATACACTGTTAAATTTTTGTTAAAGGCAGAAAAGTATAGTTGTTATGTTTTTGTTTTGTTTTGAAAAAGATCTCCTTCTGTCACAGGACTTGTTTCTAGCAACAAGGCAGACTGCATTGCCTATGTCTCCCTTCCTGTAAAGTCCAAGCAATACCAGATTAAAGAAAACTAACACTCTGGGCTCACAAAAAGGAAGAAAACTAGCAGAGAATCAAGACGCCAGAGGGCTGCACACCGGCGTGGTGGGAGGGGTGCGTCGGCTGCCAGGCTGAGACTGGCTGCTGGGCTCAGCCACCTTGGTGCTGCTATTGTGTTTATAATCTCTTTCTCTTTCTAATTTGTTTTCCGTTTACAGAAAAACTGTGAAGATAGTACAGAGTCTCAACGCATCCCACACCGAGTTTCCCCTATTGTTAATTTCTGGCATTATATGGCAATTTGTCTTAATTAATGAAGCAATATCGATACATTATTACTAACTAAAATCCACATTTATTCAGATTTCCTTATCATTTCCCCAGTGTTCTTTCTCTGTCATAGGATCCCACCCAGGACCAGATGCTACATTTAGGCATTGTATGGTTAATTTTATGTGTCAGCCTGAGCAGGCCATGGGTGCCCAGATACTTGGTGAAATAGTCCTGCTGCTAGGGCTTGTCTGATGTTTCCCTCCTAGTTAGACTGGGGTGATGGATTCTGGGGAGAGAGGTTGCGGGGATAAAGTGTCCTTTCCACCCAGTATATGAAGGGTACATACTTGTTACATATGACACCAAAAGCACAGGTAACAACAACAAAAAATGGAACTCATCAAAATTAAAACCCTTTGTGCATCAGAGGAGATTACCAATAGAGTAAAAGGCAAACCACAGAATGGGGGGAAATATTTGCAAATCATATATCCAATAAGGGGTTAATATCCAGAATACATAAAGAACTCCTCCTGCTAAACCAACAACAACCTGGTTAAAAAATGGGCAGCTGGGCTTCCCTGGTGGCGCAGTGGTTGGGAATCCGCCTGCCAATGCAGGGAACATGGGTTCGTGCCCCGGTCTGGGAAGATCCCACATGCCGCGGAGCGGCTGGGCCCGTGAGCCATGGCCGCTGGGCCTGCGCGTCCGGAGCCTGTGCCCCGCGGCAGGAGAGGCCGCGGCAGTGAGAGGCCCGCGTACCGCAAAAAAAAAAAAAAAAAAAAAAAAAAAAAAAGGCACCTGAATGGCCATCTCTCCCAAGAAGACACATAAATGGCCAATAAGCACATGACAGGATGCTCAACAGCACTAACCATTAGAGAACTGCCAGTCAAAACCACAAGAAATACCCCTTTGCACCCATTAGGATGGCTGTTATAAAAAGAAAAAAGCAATAATAGAAAAGAACAAGATTGGTGAGGACGTGGAGATACTGGAACCCTTGTGCATGGCTGGTGGGGAGATGTAGAATGGTGCAGCCACTATGGAAAACAGCATGAAGCTTCCTCGAAAAATTAAACCTAGAATTACCTATGATCTAGCAATTCCACTTCTGGGCGTATGCCTGAAAGTATTGACAGCAGGGACCCAAACATAGATTTGCACACCCATATTCACAGCAGCATTATTCACAATAGCCAAAAGGTGGAAACAACCCAAGTGTCCATCAACAGATGAACAGAAAAACAAAATGTGGTCCATCCAAACACTGGAATATTATTCAGCCTTAAAAAGGGAGGAGATTCTGACACACACTACAATGTGGATGGACCTTGAGGACATGATGCTGAGTGAAATAAGCCAGACACAGAAGGACACACTGCATGTCATTCCACTCACAGAAGGTCCTAGAGGAGTGACATCCAGAGAGACAGGAAGTAGATGGTGGGGGCCAGGGGCTGGGAGAAGGGATGGAGAATCAGTGTTTAAAGGGGACAGAAAACCCACAGCCAATATAATACTCAACGGTAAAAAGCTGAAAGCCTTCCCACTAAAATCTGGAACGAGCAAAGGATGCCCTCTCTCACCACCTCTATTCAATATAGTATTGGAAGCCCTCCCCAGCAATCAGACACGAAAAAGAAATAGAAGGTACCCACGTTGGAAGGGAAGAGGTAAAATTGTCATTATATGAGGATGACATGATACTACGTATAGAAAACCCTAAAGACTCCACACAAAAACTACTAGAGCTGATAAACGAATTCAGCAAGGTAGCAGGCAGGATACAAGATTAACATACAGCAACTGGTTGTATCTATATTTCTTTACTCTAACAATGAAATATCAGAAAGGTAACGTAAAATGGACAGAGTTTTGGTTTGGGAACATGAGAAAGTTCTGGAGATGGATGGTGGGGATGGTTGCCCAACAGTGTAAATGAATTTGTTTTAAAAATTTACTTATTTTATTTATTTTTGGCTGCACTGGGTCTTCGTTGCTGTGCGTGGGCTTCAGTAGTTGTGGCATGCGGGCTCAGTAGTTGTGGCTTGTGGGCTCTAGAGCGCAGGCTCAATAGCTGTGGCTCGCGGGCTTAGTTGCTCTGCGGAATGTGGGATCTTCCCGGACCAGGGCTTGAACCCGTGTCCCCTGCATTGGCAGGCGGATCCTTAACCACTGTGCCACCAGGGAAGCCCAGTGTGGATGAACTTAATGCCACTGAACTTTATACTTAAAATGGTTAAGATGATAAATGTTATGTTATATGTATTTTACCACAATAAAAAGTTTATATATATTCAAAAGGCCAGGACCCCCATAGGGCTGCATCCTTAGGGGAAGAGAGACTAGACGGAAAGTCCACCCGGCAGTGCAGAAGAGCAGTAAGATGCCCACCTCCGTCTGAGCCTATGGGCTTCCCTGGGGATTGGCAGCCATAGTCCTGTTCTCACTCCAAGTGGCTTAGAACCTGGAGCTAAGAAATCAACCTAAAATGTGGTCCCAAACATCTGAGGAACCTACCAGAACCCAGTCACTACAAAGGGACGTGCTCTCAGCCCAGGCCACGTGGGAGCCTCCCAGCTAAGGCTTGGGATGGCGAATGTGCAACGCACTCAGCATCGTCACACATCCCCATTTCCATGGGTGCGTGCACAGGAAACGTCTAGAAAGAAAGGTCAGAGGTGAAATGGGAGCATTTAGTTAGCACGTTACTCTCATCTGGCCTTCCACTTAGCTTTTTCTATAAATTATCCAATTTCACGCTCACAACGTCTCTGATGGTCTTTATTCCACCGAACAAATGAGGAAGCTGAAATGTAGGAAAACGAAGAAATTTGCCCAAGACTCACAATTAAAATTTGTGGGCAAATCTAGACCGGACACTCAGCCTCCTGTCCCTGTGTCAACCACCATCCATTCCCACCTATCCCACACTCTCGACGGGGGGTTAATTCCAGGGAGCAGGGCTTGCGATTGGAGATTTCCACTTTCTCATGCCTGTGTTATTTGTGAATACATTCTCGACAGGGGGTGAAACTCGATTCCCTGGGAGGCGAGAAAAATCTAACTCTTTTTATGCATGAAGCACAGCTGTACAGACAACACATAAACAGATACACAGTGTACCTGTGCTGTTAGTATTTTCTTTTCACTGTGGTGATATTTATTACACCCCCAACATCTTTTTTTAAAAATTATTTATTTATTTATTTATGGCTGTGTTGGGTCTTCATTGCTGCGTGCGGGCTTTCTCTAGTTTCGGTGAGCGGGGGCTACTCTTCATTGCGGTGTGCGGGCTTATTGAGGTGGCTTCTCTTGTTGTGGATCACGGGCTCTAGGTGGGTGGGCTTCAGTATTTGTGGTACATGGGCTCAGTAGTTGTGGCTCACGGGCTCTAAAGCACAGGCTCAGTAGTTGTGGCGCACGGGCTTAGCTGCTCTGCGGCATATGGGATCTTCCCAGACCAGGGCTCGAACCCGTGTCCCCTGCATTGGCAGGCGGATTCTTAACCACTGTGCCACCAGGGAAGCCCCTATGCTGTTAGTATTTTATGAGTCTTCCATAAGGAGAATTTTTTCTCATCAACTTTTTGATTACCAGAACTTGAATTTTTCCCAATAATGAGCAACCTCCAAAGGTGGACAATTAAGGGTTTTTTAAATTGAACTATAATTGATTTACAATATTGTGTTAGTTTCAGGTGTACAGCAAAGTGATTCAGCTATGTATATGTATATATATTCTTTTTCAGATTCTCTTCCCTTATAGGTTATTACCAGATATTGAATATAGTTCCCTGTGCTGTAAACCCTTGTTGTTTACCTATTTTATACTTATTGGTGTGTATCTATTAATCCCATACTCCTAATTTATCCCTCCCACCACTTCCCCTTTGGTAACCGTAAGTTTGTTTTCCATGTCTATGAGTCTGTTTCTGTTTTGTAAATAAGTTCATTTGTACTATTTTTTAGATTCCACATATAAGTGAGAGCATATGACATTTGTCTTTGTCTGACTTACTTCACTCAGTATGATAACCTCTAGGTTCATCCATGTGGCTGCAAATGGCGTTATTTCATTGCTTTTTATGGCTGAGTAATATTCCATTGTATATATGTACCACATCTTCTTTATCCATTCATCTGTCAATGGACATGTAGGTTGCTTCCATGTCTTGGCTATTGTAAATAGCGCTGCAATGAACATTGGGGTGCATGTATCTTTTCAAATTAGAGTTTTCACCACATATATGCCCAGGAGTGGGATTGCCGGATCCTATGATAGCTGTATTTTTAGTTTTTTAAGGAACCTCCATACTGTTCTCCATAATGGCTGCACCAATTTACATTCCCACCAACAGTCAGTCTAGGAGGGTTCAACAATTAAGAGGTTTTTAAAAGTATCATTATGGGGCTTCCCTGGTGGCGCAGTGGTTGAGAGTCCGCCTGCCGATGCAGGGGACACGTGTTCGTGCCCCGGTCCGGGAAGATCCCACGTGCCGCGGAGCGGCTGGGCCCGTGAGCCATGGCCGCTGAGCCTGCGCGTCCGGAGCCTGTGCTCCGCCACGGGAGAGCCCACAACAGTGAGAGGCCCACATACGGAAAAAAAAAAAAAAAAAAGTATCATTATGAACTCATGGCATTTAGATATATGGTATGTCTTCAATCACTGCCAGCATTATTCTTTTTGATAAGCAATTAGGACAAGAAAGTCTAAAAAGGATCATGAAAAAAAGAAAAAAGAAGATTGAGAGAATGCTGATTTATACTGAGCCAGTATCACTTCTGTATTAATTTATTTTTACACGAAGGAAAAAAAGATTGAAGCTGAACTAAAAGGTCACTTCACTACAAGCTGGAAAGAAGTCTAGTGTCTAAGAAACATCTCCAAAAATGGTAAGTTGAGTTTCTAAGGAACAGTTCCACTGAGTTTTGGCGAGGAAGTGGGGCTGCAAGCCGGGGAGCAGGACAAGGCAGGAAGCGGGGTGCCCCAGGTGTGGCTGGAAAAACCAAATGCCACTGGGTCCTGCTCGCAGGAAGGGCGCCCTGCTCTTCGCTCCGCAAGCATACATACCACGTGGTGCTTTGCTGGCCGGCCTGCTGTCCTGGGCTCACCCCGGGAGCGTTGCACTTTTCCTCGCTGACTCGGGGATTATCTGTCTTTTTGAAAATCTACGCTGGGATCTGAGGTTTCAGTTTCACCAAAATAAATCCTGCACTGGCCCAGCCCTTCCTCAGTTCATCCAAACAAACCAGTCTGGTTTCTGAGAGCATTTCAAGGGGTGCTGGCGGAGACAGCGCTGCCCTGCTGGCCTCCGGAATGCAGGATGCAGAGCTTGAGGAAGATCCCTCATCCCTTGGCAGCCCTGCATGCCAGGGGGTAGCAAAATCCCCAAATTCGGGGAAGTTTGGGCATTTCTCTAAGGTTGTGAAGTAGGTTGTCAGCCCAGGTTTGGTCTGGAACATCAAAGTTCAGAGGCAACACGGAAGCACTTGGATAAAGGGATGTGGTGGTCTCCCCGCTCCCTGCTCCCACCCCCTGGGGGTCCTTGCCTCTTGTTTTTTTTTTTTTTTTTTTTTTTTTTGCGGTACGCGGGCCTCTCACAGGGAAGCCCGGTCCTTGCCTCTTGTATTTTTTTTTTTTTTTTTTTTTGCAGAAGGATTCAAATTTATTGGTTCAAATACAGTACCTAACATTTGCTAAACATGCATTTCACACTAATTGGTCACATTTCCACAGGTAGTCAATTCACAGAAAAGGGCCCATCCCTTGCCAAATGAACTTCATTTGTTCACAGACCCCATGGGGTAGGAACAGGCTTCTCTCCCTCAGCACCGTGGACATTCAGGGCCAGGTCATCCTCTGAGGGGCGTCCTGGGTGCTGTGGGGTGTGGAGCAGCGTCCTGGCCCCGCCCCCTCAGTGCCAGGAGCCCACCCTGGTCATGAAAACCACAGATGCCCCAGACATCGCCCAGGGTCCCCTGGGGGCCAGTTCACCCAGATGAGAGCCCTGATCTAGAAGAACTCATGACACATGAGCTAGCAACTGGCCTTTGTTGATTCAGCTCAAGGAATGTCCGTGGTGCATCTGCTAAAGGTTGGTCTGGGGACTCCTACTCCCCGGCTGCATGGCTCTGGGCAGGTCAGTCAACCCCTCCCACATCTCCTGGGGCTGTGCAGTCAGTGCCCCCACGGGGTGCTTGCTACTTGGAGCCGTGGATGGGTGAAGGCACGAAGGAACAGAGCAGGAAAAAAGACATGGCAATGCAGGGAAGTCCAGCTGACACCCACGGAAGTCATAAACTACAACCTTTTTCTCGATCTGTGTCTCCCTTGAAAAAGTTCCATCTGCAGTCTCCAAATGACTTGCAAAAACTTAAGCAAGAAGTTTAGAAAAACGAGTGACAAGTGAACCGAAATGTGGCCTCCAAGACCACAAGAAGGCTGAAAACAGTGTTTTCTCCTTGGAATTCCAGGCCTTCCAAGGTCTCATCCAGCCTTTTCATGGACTTCAGGTTGGGCTGACCCCTTAATGAATGTTCCTAATGCACTTATAACAGAGTGCAATTTGCAAAAATTCACATTATTGCAGTTGGGAGCGGCTTGTTGTGTTTGCGGGGGGGGTGGCTAAGGTGAGTCTCATCATCTGAGCATCTGGCATCATGAACTCAATGATCGTGAGCTGGACTGAAAATACAACATGAGGAAAGTTTTGTAAAGCAAGCAGAAAGGAAGTCCAGCCACCATTCTGCAAAGGCACCCAAAGGGGACACACCCGGAGTGAGATGGGCGATGCCGAATTAAGCTCTCCCGTTCAGTTCCTGTTCCAGATGCTCTCATGGTGAAAAGACTTGCGGTGTGTGATTACCGCTTCTCTTCCTATTACTTTTAATATCACGGCCCCTAAATGCAAGCCATCTGCTTCTGTATATAGGTGAAGGGACCCCAGATTTTTCTGACACTGGAGGGAAAACGGCCGTGTTGGACTCACTGAGTGAGAGCCCCCCGGGATGTTCTGCCTTATCTCAACTTTAATCTTTTAAAAGATAACAATTAGAGGAACACTCATGGCAGCT
Organism: Physeter macrocephalus; assembly: GCF_002837175.3. NCBI lineage: Eukaryota > Metazoa > Chordata > Mammalia > Artiodactyla > Physeteridae > Physeter > Physeter macrocephalus. Next base: position 113,069 of record NW_021145325.1, read on the forward strand.
AAGAACACCAACTCTGGAGGCAGAAGGGTTGGTTCCTACATCCAAGTTCTCCTGTCCGGTGGCTACGGGAGACACGGAAACTGAACTGGACGAGATGTGCCATAGCATCTGCCTTAAAGGCAAATGCGGTGGGCTTCCCTGGTGGTGCAGTGGTTGGGAATCCGCCTGCCAATGCAGGGGACACGGGTTCGAGCCCTGGTCCGGGAAGATCCCACGTGCTGCGGAGCAACTAAGCCTGTGTGCCACAACTACTGAGCCTGCGCTCTAGAGCCCGCGAGCCACAACTACTGAGCCCGCAAGCCACGACTACTGAGCCCGTGCAACACAACTACTGAGCCCGCGAGCCACAGCTACTGAGCCTGCGTGCCACAACTACTGAGCTTGCATGCCACAACTACTGAGCCCATGAGACACTACTGAGCCCATGCACCACAATTACTGAGCCCGCAAGCCACAACTACTGAGCCTGCGCACCACAACTACTGAGCCCGCGTGCCACAACTGTTGAAGCCTGCACGCCTAGAGCCCGTGCTCCGCAACAAGAGAAGCCACTGCAATGAGAGGCCTGCGCACCGCAACAAAGAGTAGCCCCCGCTCGCCGCCACTAGGGAAAGCCCGTGCACAGCAACGAAGACCCAACGTAGCCAAAAAAATTTTTAAATAAATAAATAAAATAAACTTACTTAAAAAAAGAGTATGCTTAGTTTAAAAACAAATAAAAAGTACAAAAAAAGAAATACATACAGGTAAAACCTTCTTAGCTATGACACCGAAAACACAAGTGACACAAGAAAAAAATAGATAAATGGGGGAACGTCATCAAAGTTAAAAGCATTTGTGCTTCAAAGGACACCAGCAAGAAAGTGAATAGACAACCCACAGAATGGGAGAAAATATTTGCAAATCCTATCTCTGGATGAGGAACTCGTCCAAAAAACCACATATACGTACATCATTATGACGATAAAAAGGTATTGGGGAGGGTGTGCATGAGTGGTGGTGCAGGGGGTATTTGGGAACTCTGTACTTCCTCTCAATTCTGCTGTGAACCTAAAAATACTCTAAAAAATAGTCTGTTAAAAAAAATATTGAGGACCCCAGACAGCTCGTGTTAAAAAAAACCCCAAAAACATATTTCTAAAATTTTAGCAGGACTACGTTTTCAAATGACAAGTAACAGCTTTTCAAAAAAATATTTTTTTTAGGGAGAACTGTGCTGTTGGCTGCATTCTGCAAATCTCTTCCATGTGTGTCTGAACAGAAGACAGCTGGATTCTCATGCCAGCTTCTGCGTTCAATCTGCTGTGACACGAGACCCACGTAACTGCTGGAAAACTGCACACACGTGTGAGAAAATGCGAGTGACAGAGGCCAGGAGTGCTTAGTCTTGGGACGCTACCAGGGAGAACCTGCTGCAGGGTCTCCTCTCCATTTCACAGCTGGGAAGACGAGCTCAAAGTCGGCACCAGACCTGCCCAAGTCCACCCCATGCAGCTCAAGTCCCGGAATACACCTGGGACCCTGCGTCTCCAAAGACTTTGGCCGTGGGTAGGTAGCCCCAGACCCACCGCGCCTCAGTTCAATCCGACCAACCGCTGACCGCCCAGTGTTTCCAAGGTGATGCGATGGAGGGGGTCCCGCTGAGGCCCGTGCCGTTTTGCAGGTTCACGGCCCTCCATGCGGTATACGCCTCTGTCGTCCCTGCCCTCCCGCCAGTGTCCCCACTGCTGGGCAGCAGGAAAAGAGAGGCACCTGCAGAAAGGGAGCGGAGATGCCAGCCAGGAAAAGAAAAGGCGGTGGGAATCCCAGAGGGTCCTTCCCGCTCCTTCCAGAAGCTGCAAGGAGCATTTTGGAGGCGTCGCCCGGAAGGAAGCCTGCTGGGCCCCAGACGTGCTTCTCACCGAGGCTGAACCACCCACAGGCTCTGGCTTCGCTCTACTTCCTCCGAGCCTCGAGCCTCGGGTAGAAGCAATCAGCAGAAAGGAACAGTCTGTGTGAGGGCCCCAGGTCACACCAGCCCCCAGCTCGGCGAGCAGATGAAGGGAGATTGCAGATGGCGGGCGGGCTGTGGGGACACCTGAGGCCAGGGCCCTGGAGCATCTGAGCACAGGCCGCTATCAGCATGAGCCACCACCGAGGGTATTCTGGGAATCAAATGAGTCCCAGACGCCAGGCTGCGAAGCAGAAGCCGGTCTCAGCCCGGGCAGCAGGCCACGCCTCTCCTCTTTTCCACTTTTTCTTCCATCAGAATTGCCTTTTAGAGCCAGGTTGATATCTAAGGACCGGAAGAGGTCAGAGGGTGAGAGTGGTAACCACTGAAGCGTAAGGCCCAGGAGGACAGGCCAGATCAAGGCTGGAACCCAGACCCCGGGCTCTGGGGCAGGCGCTGGGCACAGAAGCGTCGAGAGGTCATAGGTCGGGGGCTGGCGAGGGTGAAAGGGTGGGGCAGGGCGGGCATCCTGCTACCAAGAGCCGACCTGCTGTGTTCTTTCTACCCCTCCAGGCTGCAGATGGGACGGTGGAAGCTCTCTGGAGAAGCCCAAGGAATCCAACCATCCCAGGCTGGGAAATGCAAACTCAGGCCTGTGTTCGCGGACCCTGGACCTGAAACTGCCCAAAACTATGCAGGGCTCATGCTGACAGGGTGGCGGCTAAATATAGAAAACCCAACTATCTGGAGAATGCAGCTTCTGCCTTTGGGAGGATAATGTAAGTTTGTTTTTATTCATTGTTCACAGATTTTGTTTTTTGTTTTTTGTTTTTGTTTTTCTGTAGGGCATTAGAGCTGGGAGGAATTTCAGAGTTTGCCTCACGGAGATTCATTTCCCAGACAGGGGACCTGAACTCAAGAGGGAGGGGCATTTCTTTTTTTTTTCTTTTTTCTTTTTGGCCGCACTGCTCGGCTTGTAGGATCTTAGTTCCCCGACCAGGGACTGAACCTGCACCCTCGGCAGTGAAAGCACTGAGCTCTAACCACTGGACCGCCAAAGGACCACTGGAATTCCCGGGAGGGATGTTTCTTTTTTGAGGAACTGGACGTTTTCTGCTCCATGCCTCTGAACTACGGCAAGAAGACCTTTCCCCACGCTCTCCGCTTCTCGCCTCAAGAGTCTGCATCTCGCCCTCCCCACATTCAGGGATGGAGTGTGGTCTGTTGGAATGCTTTTCCCAGAGACCGATGTTGTGGGAAGGGCAAAATCCAGCTGGGGCTTCCCCCCACCTTAGAAATAGCCTGGGGCTTCCCTGGTGGCGCACTGGTTAAGAATCCGCCTGTCAATTCAGGGGACATGGGTTCGAGCCCTGGTCCGGGAAGACCCCACATGCCGCGGAGCAGCTAAGGCCACAGCTACTGAACCTGTGCTCTAGGGCCTGCGAGCCACAACTACTGAGCCCGCGTGTTGTAACTACTGAAGCCCGGGTGCCTACAGCCTGTGCTCCGCAACAAGAGAAGCCACTGCAATGAGAAGCCCACGCACTGCAACGAAGAGTAGCCCCCGCTCGCCGCAACTAGAGAAAGCCCGCACGCAGCAACGAGGACCCAACGCAGCCAAAAATAAATAAATAAATAAATAAAATTATTCTTTAAAAAAAGAAATAGTCAGCCTGGAGGACCCAGGAAAGCAACTGAATTCTGGGGGTAGATTGGGTACCTTTGTGCAGTCTGTGTTAGTTTCCTGGGGCTGCTGCAACAAACCACACTGATTTGGTGGCTTAAGGCAGGAAAAGTTTATTCTCTGCAGTTCTGGAGCCCGGAAGTCTGAAATTAGCATCACTGGGCTGTAATTCAGGTGCGGCAGGGATGCGCTCCCTCGCCTCCCCAGGAGGCTCCAGGGGAGGGTCCTTCCCACCTCCTGCAGCTCTGGGGGCCGCAGTGTCCTGAGCTTGTGGTCGCGGCCTTCCAGTCTCTGCCTCTGTCTTTCTGTGGCCTCTCCTCTGTGTCTGTGCAGAATCTCCTCCTGCCTCCTTCTTTTTTTTTTTTACTTTTTAAACTTTTTGGCCGCACCACGTGGCATGCAGGATCTTAGTTCCTGCCTGGACCAGGGATTAAACTCGCGCCCCCTGCAGTGGAAGCTCAGAGTCCTAACCACTGGACTGCCAGGGAAGTCCCTCTGTCTCCTTCTTATGACTGCATTAAGGGCCCACCAGGATAATCTCCCCATCTCAAAAGCCTTCATTAAATCACACCTGCAAAATCTTCACCTGCTCAGGTAACAGAGTCACAGGTTCCTGGGACTTAGGACCTGATATCTTTGGGGGGGTCATTCTTCAGCCAACCCCGAAGTCTCTCTCCAGGGCTGACGTGCATGCTGACAGGAATGCCCCCATGCCCAGCACCAGGCGACCTGCCCAGGAGAGAAGGCAGCTGAAGCAACGGGCGAGACGGTGCTGTCTTCCTGGAGGATGCCTTCACACGGAGCTGGTAAGGCTCCCATCTGGGCCGACAAGAGAGTTCCAGAACCAGGCAGTGGTGCTGGTTGCACAACATTGTGGATGTGCTAAATGCCAATGAATTGTCCGCTTCAAAAAGATTAAAATGGTCGAATTTTGTTTGAAAAATGAAGATGGGAGGGGACTTCTCTGGTGGTCCAGCGGTTAAGACTCGGCACTTCCACTGTAGGGGGCGTAGGTTCCAACCCTGGTTGGGGAACTAAGATCCCACATGCTGCAGGGTATGGCCAAAAAATTTTTTTAAAAAAAGGAAAAAGAAAAATGAAGGGACTTTCCTGGTGACGCAATGGTTAAGAATCCGCCTGCCAATGCAGGGGACACAGGTTCGAGCCCTGGTCCGGGAGGATCCCACATGCCGCGGGGCAACTAAGTCCGTGCGCCACAACTACTGAGCCTGCGCTCTAGTGCTCGCGTGCCACAACTACTGAAGCCTGCCTGCCTGCCTAGAGCCCGTGCTCCGCAACAAGAGAAGCCATCACAATGAGAAGCCCGTGCATCGCAACAAAGAGTAGCCCCCGCTCGCCGCAACCAGAGAAAGCATGCACGTGGCAATGAAGACCCAACGCAGCCAAAAATGAATAAATAAATAAGAGAAAACAAGAAAAATGAAGATGGAAAATAAAATCTGCCCGGGGTCAGCTTTGCATCCGGGGCTCCGCCTGGCACTGGGACCCACCCTGGCGGTATCCCCCGTCCATCCCCACTTAAGCTGCGGGGCTGCCGCCACCTGCTGTGGGAAACGGCGTGGCGGGTGTCAGGGTTAACCCGTGGTCACCGCTAAAAACAAGTGAGAGGCTTTCTAGGCAGCAGCCTGAGAGAGCCTGGTCTGCAGCTGCAGCCAACGGCAGCAAACAGGTTCCTGCCTGGCCAGCTGTCAGACAGCACGCACGCGGGCCACGGTGGAGGAGATGCCGGGAAGGTCACGGGAGCTCACAGGCAGCCCCTCGAGGCGCTCCTGAGGTCAGATGGCATTTGAGAGAAAGGTGAGACAGAGCCTGCTGGCTGCTGGGCCACCGTGCAGCGCAAAACACGTCAGTTTTGACACCTAAAAGTCAGAACGGTTTGCAGGTGGCGAGTAGGTGGAGGGGAGGAGGTGGGGCGGGGAAGGGACAGAGGAGGAGCAAAGCCTAATCGAGAGAGTAAGATCTGATTCAGCAAAGGTTCTGCCTACACAGGATCTGCCCCGTGAAAAATAGAAACCCGATGCCACGCAAGGGCAGACTTGCGAACAGAGATGACAAACGGTACCTGGGAGGCTTTCTGTGCGCGCGTGCGCGCGCGCGCACACACACACACACACACACACACACACACACACACACACACGCGCGCGCGCGCGGCAGGGGGCGGGGCACGTGGATATTCTGACAGAGGTGGCCCGCGCAGCCAGCACCGTGGGAGCCGAGGGTACAGCACATGAGCTCCCCGAGGGACGCAGGTTTGCGATGGGACACAGGCAGCTGGCTCACGTGGGCCCGGATGCAGGCACACGTGTGCTGTCTTGGACTCAGCCCAGAGTCACGAGGCGGGGACTCTGGCAGAGCTTCCCTCGCTTCTGCCAGACATCCCGGGCCAAGGTGCTCAGGGCCCCCTCCTCCTCCTCCTGCAAAGAGCTCGGAGGGAGGGTCCCCAAGTTCCCCCATGCGGTGGACAGAAGCGCAGGACACCGTGGCCCCGGGGGCCTCCCAGGTCTGTGGTTTGCTGGCACCCTCTCGGCCAGCACCACAGCCTCCGTCAGATGCCTGCAGGCCTGTGAACACAGCCCGGACCTGCGTGCCTGCTCTAAAGCCACGCTTCCTTCTGCAAACTTTTTTAAGAATTGACATGAGGTTTTCATAAAATCAAAGTAAGCATTTGAAAGTGCACATTCCACCAGCATCATGTGCAGTCACAGTGTTGTGCAGCCTCGACCTCTATCTGCTTCCAAAACATTCTCAGAGGAAGCCCCGTCCCCATCGGCAGTCACCCCACCCTCTCCCTCAGCCCCTGACAACCAGGAACCTACTCTCTGTGTCTGTGGATCTGCCTGTTCTGGACGTTTCCCATCAGTGGAATCACACCCTGTGTGTCCTTCTGCGTCTGGCTTCTCTCCCTGAGCGTCGTGTTCTCAGGGTCCATCTACGTTGCGGTGACCGTCAGTGCTTCACCCTTTTTCATGGCTGAGTGATGCTCCCGTGTGTGCAGGGACCACCTTGTGTTTATCCATCATCTGCTGATGGACACTTGGGCTCCACATACACTTGGGTGTGTATGCTTGAGTATCTCTTTGATTCTCTTGGAGTGGACCCACTGGGTCACCTGACTCCCTCTTCACCTTTGCCATCCCTGAAATGCCCCAGACCAGGCCTCTCCATTCTGCAGCCTGCAGCTGGCTTTTGGGAAGTGTAACTCTTTACAACGGCAGGTGCACATCTATCCGATAGGCATCTACGCGCCCTGGGATGATGGGGAGTGAGGATCTCCAGAAGGGGACCCTCCAAAAACCCAACGATCAAGATAGACGTCTTAATGCGCTGTTGTAAAAAATCAAAACGAATGCACAAAATCCACCATGACCCGGATATTGACATTTTAAAATCAAGACAGGATTGTGAACGGTGCCGTGAGATCCATCTTGGAGTCCCAGTCAAGAGGAAAAATCAGAATGACGGGTCCTGTCTTGATTTAAAATTTTGAAATTCAGTTCATCATGGATTTTTGCTTTGCTTTTGGATTTTCAAGAGAAATACTAATGTCACATTTTCAAAACATTTCACTTTTAAAGGAAATCTAATTAGATTCAATACGTTAAGATTAAGTTGAACCAGTTAATTTTCACTTTACATTCAATAGTCTTTATCTTGATCCCTGAGGTTTTGGGTGCCCCCTTAGATTTTTCTCCAATGCCTGGCTCTCCGCACCCTGGTCTCAGCCCTTTGATTTGGACCTGATGGACCCGAGTGGGTGAGTAACCCAGCACAGCTGACTACTTGCTAGTGGTCCTCAGGTTCCCTTCTCTGAGCCGCATTTTGGACATTTCTAGAATCCCAGTTGTGCAAAAAGAGCTGGAGGGTGGGAGTGACGCTTGCCCAGCACATCCTGGTACCTGGCACCCAGAAGGGTCCTGCCTGTTAAAGGGTCCATCAGCCAGGCTGCCAGAACCTGGAAGGGGCCAGCACAATGCAGAATGACCTACAGGAAATGGGGTACAAGCTAGGGTTCGTTTTTTGTTTTCTGTTGGTCTGGAGTGGCAGCTGGCATTGTCTCGTAAGTCCCAGTTTCCTTGTCGACAGAATAAAGCCCCTATCAGTGGCGTCGCTGGGGGATGAGAGTGCCAGCACTTGGCAGGTTCTCCATGAACGCCAGGCCCCTCTCCCTCTTGATCTCCCAGGGCCCTTAGGACAAACTTCCCAAGGAAGGAGAAGAGGGCTCAGGGCAGGCGGCAAGGTGCTGCGGACACGCCATGCTGGCGAGGCCCTTCCGAAGACGATCCTGGTGTGTGTGTGCTGGGGAGGGGGCAAGGAGGCCGCTGGCCTCTCCGCATGTCAGCGGAGCTTCCCTCGGGAAACCTTCCACCACACTGCGACCTTATCAGGCTTCAAGGAAGCACGTCAGCGCTTCCTTAGAAAATTATTTGTTCTGTAGGTGGCACCAGCGGGCACTTCCCTCAGCCCTGCCTGGCCTGGAGCGTTGCTCAGTCTCCACCCCAAAACCTTCAGAGGTGCATACTGTTGGTTGAAGACATTTCAAGGGTCTCAGCCGCAGGGGCTGAGCTTGGGCAGCCCAAGGAGGGATGACAAAGGCCAGCCGTAACTTCTGCAAGATGCCGCCCCATTTCAGAAGGGGCTTGGAGTGGGGCGGGGTATGCTTCTCCCCGGCTGGCTGGGTTTCAGCGTGGCCTAGGGTGAGCACATCTGTCTTCTGAGCACTTAGTGTGAGACTCAGTTCCCAAAAGGCAGCAAAGGGAAGAAACTCAAAGCCAGACCCCGGGCAGGCTGAGGGCCAGGTGGGAGAAAGGCCATAGTCGTACACAGAAACTGTCACCGCCCCCCCCCCCCGCCCCCCAGCTCAGCCGGTCGCGCTCGCCCTGGTGGCGTTCTGCAGTGCATCTGCTGTGGGACCGGTTCCCTTCCCCGCCCGCTTTCCGAGAAGTGAGGGGCCCCTGGTGCTGTGCGGGGGCTGCCCCTGCCCAGATCGTCGTGAAGCCGCTCAGCCCAGTGATCTAGCCCCTGGCGAGACAGCCTGGAAATGCACCGTGGGAGATGATGACCGAACATCAGGATCGCGAAGGTCTCCGCAGACTGACCTCAGGGGAGAGGAATCCCGCCAGCGGGCGTCTAGACTGCGGTGTTTCTGGGACGCTGGAACCGGGAGCCAGAAACGCCAGCCAGCGGGCGGGCTGTGCTGCCACCTGGTGGCCACGGCTGCACGGCAGCACGACGTCCGCCCGGCAGTGTGGCAGGTGGACCCCAAGTGTTGGGTATCAGCGGTGAACAAGGAGGGGTTCCAGCCCTCGAGGAGCCTGAGAATGAAGGGGGAGGACGTGCAAAACCTGCATTGATTTAGGGCAGGTGAGACCCCCCACCCCGGGTTAGGGATTCCACGGACCCTCAGGAGACTACGTTCCATGACCATGTGACCTCTGAGGTCCTGGGATGCTGCTGTACAAACTTAAATACACACCTGAGGGGTAGGGAGAGGAGGTGACTCACAGACACTGGGGGTCACCCTGGTTTATACCGGCTGACCATTGGGGATTTATTCTGGAGTCTAAGCTGTGCTATGGATCAAATTCAGTATTTTTCCAAATAATAAATGCAGGGGTCGCCCCCTCGGCCCTGCTGACATTGAGGCGGGGTCATCCTCTGTGGCGGCCCTCCCAGGCACTGTGGGGTGTACCTGTGGGGCGCGAGCCCGAGAGAGGTTTGCCTTGGTAGGCCCCTGCCTCCAAACAGCAACCCGGAAAGTTATAGTTTATTAACTGCACAGGTGTGAAGATGAATACAAAGCAGGCTGGGTAGTTATTATACATTCGTTAAGACATTCACTCTTGGCCGACTGATTTTAACAGAAGTGAAAGCACTTTGGTGGGCCCTGGGCACGGGCCTCCTGTGACGGGCGGGGGCAAGCATGCTGCCCGGACCACCTTGGTTGAAATGTTGCTTCTCACGGGGGCCTCCGCTCCCCTCGCCCAGGCTGGGTCAGCCCCTCTGCACAGGCCCAGCTCCTGGACGTTCACTTCGGAACCTGGGGCACTGCCCTAGACCCGTTCTCCATCCAGGCAGTCCCGCCCCCTGGGCCACTGCCATGTCTGGAGACCTCTGTGGTTGTCACACTGGGGGTGACCTACCCCACGAGCACAAAGGATGGGCACATACAACACAAAAGGTCCCCACGGAGCCACGCTCCCTGGGCCTGCCCCAGGGCTCCGAGGGACGGCGGGGAGCCTGACCCGTTCCTGCCAGAACCACAGGTCCCACAGCCCGAGAAGGCCACAGCGGCCTGAGGGGTCAAGCCTGGGGGACAAATCAGCTGGAGAGATGGAGGGAGGGTGGGAGGACAGCTCCTACCTGGCGGCCTGAGCAGGCTCACGCGCTGAGGAGTTTCGTGAACACCATACTCTCCCTGCCTACCAGGTCTGTGCGGGGCCCCTGCACATCTGGGCCTGGGGGGCGGGGGTGAAAATGCACGTACCATAAAAGCCACCATTTTAATCACGTTACACTGTTCAGCTCATCAGCATTTGTATAGCCATCACCTCTATCTAATTCCAGGACATTCTCATCTCCCCCATATGAAACCCCGTCCCCATCAGCAGTCACTTCTCCTCCCCCAGCCTGTGACAACCACGAACCCACTCTCTGTCTCTGTGGATCTGCCTGTTCTGAACGTTTCTGGAATTCGCAGCAGTGATTTCTGCAGTGACTCGAGGGTCTGCGGGGATCAAGGACACGGGGCGCCCTGCAATGTGCCTTGAGGGGTGGCCCTCAAGCAATGGGCACTTGCTGTCCCCTCATGTCCTGACGGCCACCCCAGAACGTGGTTACACCAGGCTGGGCGGCGGCAAACCCCGCGTGCCTTCCAGGCGGCTGCTGCAGGGCGATCATGTCACGTCCCCTGTGGGTCTTTGTCCCCCTGCACCAGCGGGGGCAAGGCCGGGCAGAAAGAGAACCCCGTGGGGGGCTGCTGACATTACTGCTGCAGGGCCCACGGCACCAGCGCCCGGGCTGCCCCGAGCGGACTCAGCGAAGCAGGAGTGCTCACGGGCCGAGCCCGGCGACCGGCGCCCCGCGAGGAAGATGAGAGCGCTGGACCAGCACGGGATGAGCCTCAGGATAAGCCCAGCCTGCCTCACCGGTCACGAGTGTGACCGTAAGAAGAACGTGTGGTCACTTGGAAGGCTGTGGCAAAAGTGAGCCTCAGGGGTGGGCCACCCAACGTTTGTGCACCGTGGAAACTTCCAGAGGTCACAACCCAACGCGTGTGGGGTAGAGGCAGGGTCTCCCGGCGGCACTGCTGACATCCGGGCCGGGTCATCCTCGGTGGGACGTTCCCCAAGACACGTTCCGTTCCGTAATCATCTGACACAAATTCTCCTAAACAAAGTTTTATTGGCACACGGCACGACCGGTAATTTACAAGGGCAGAACTGAGTCGTCTTGACGGAGAGTGTCAGCCTGCAAAGCCGACAATATTCCCTCTCTGGCCCTTTCTGGAAAAAGTGTGCTGACCGCTGACCTCTGGGCAAGCCCGGTGAACCTAACATTCTAGATGGGGGAGAGAAACATGCACACAAGTAACTACATGAAATAGAGACAGTTTTACTCGGAGGCGTCATGGAGAAAAGTGAGGCAGTTCAGAAGGACCCGGGGTGTCGGTGGGATTCAAGGACGGGCTGGAGAGGAGAGCCCTCGCTGGAAGGGGACACTGGAGCACAGACCCTAGAGAGATGAGGGGCAGCCGTGTGGATATTTGGAGGAAAGGTGGAGGCAGTGGGGGTGCAGCTCGTGCAAATGTCCTGGGGCGAGAAGACGCCTTTTGGGGCAGCAGGCGGCGAGGTCAAAAGCTGACAGGCCCTGTGGCCACTAAGAGGTGAGCTGTAGCCCTTGGGAGATTGGGGAGGGGGCACTCCGAGCAGGGAGGTCACATGACCTGACAAAGCTTCTAAGGCTGCCTCTGCGGCTGCTGAGCTGGCGTTTCTTTCCTCCACGTGACGCAGCCCTGACTCAGCCTGGAGACGGTAGCCTGGCAGTGGGACCTGCAGCTGGGTTGGGAGGGGGTTTGCAGGAGCTGCCTGGGCTGGGCCCTGACTCCCCGTCCACCTCCCTCAGCTCCCCGACACAGAGCTTGCCGGAAACAGGCGGGTCCCCAGAGCTCCTTCCCGGGAGCGGGTGTGAGCTTCTTGGAAGCCGCAGGCCAGCGGCCACGGAGCTGTCTGCTGACATCACTGTGCAAGGCTGCGGCCGTCAAGACCCTGGGCTCCTCTGAAAGGGCTTTGAGGAATCGGGGACAGGGTGTCAGGACGACGTCCCACCTCCCCGATCCCCACGTCCCACGGAGGACAGTGCGCCGTTCATGCGGGGGGTGCAGGAGCTTCAGAGAGGGCGCGTTTCCTGCAGACGCATGACCCCCACCCATGACAGAGGGGGGGCGCTGCACCAGCGTCCTGGCATCATCCCGTGGACCCAAGACCAGAATCATGAGCTCCCAGGACTAGAAGGAGTCCGGAGACAGCACTGGGGCGGGTCCTCCTCTGGGGGGCCGTCCCAGGCGCTGTGGGTGATGGAGCAGCATCCCCGGCCCCCACCCCCTTGATGCCAGGAGCACCCCAGTCAAGATGACCACAGACGTCCCCAGACATCGCCCAGTGTCCCCTGGGGCAGGATCAGCCCCGATGAGACCCCACCCCCACATCTCGGTCCAATAATAGAAATGACTTTGGGAGCAGCTGGTCAGCCCCTGCCCAGGGCCCCGTGTGGACACCGGACATACTTGAGAAGCAGACTGAGGAACCTATGCAGCTGCTGGTTGCCGGGCTGCTGTGTGTTGAAGCGGAGAGCACAGATGCTGAGATTTCTGGTTGCCCAATCCCTGGAAAGCACAGTTCCCAGCCCTTCTGCATCACAGCCAAGAAATCCAGCAGAGGCCGGGCTGTGTTCCTGGCACTGCGGCCGCGGCGGCTCTGCGTGACCCCAGGCTTGCTCCCGGCAGGTGCTGCGAAAGGGACCCAGCTGCCCCGGGAGGGCGGGACTCCTCGGCTTCTTTCTGCACCCTGCCTGCCCCTCAGAGGGCCTGGACTGGAGGTGGCTCTCACCCCGGGTACAGTCTAAGGACATCTGTGGTCGTCACGACGGGGGGTGCCCCTGGCATCCAGTGCGTGGGGACCAGGGAGGACGCTCCACATGCCGCGGTGCCCAGGACGGTCCCCCACAGAGGAGGACCCGGCCCAACATCCACAGCGCCGAGGGGGGAGACCCTGGGTTAATTACTTGGGAGAAAACTGAGCCCGCTCGCTGCTCACGCTGTACAGCAGCATAATCTGCTGATGGTCAGACAGTACAACCTGGGTGAGCCCAGTGCCTCTGAAAGGCCTCCTCTCCTTCCCACACCGCTCAGGGGGCGTGTCCCGTCTGCCCGTCAGCAACACGCGGGCGTGGGGGGGGGCGGGGGGAGAGCAGCCACAGCCCCCGCGGCTGGGGTCGGGGGAGGCGGCCTGGGCCCCGTGTTGTCCCCGGGTCTGCAGCCATGGCCCTGGAGACCGCCCTGTGAGCAGGACCATCTTTCCCAGCCCCTTCCTGGTCAGCCCGGCCCAGCACACTGGGGCGGGTGAAGTAAACACAGCCCGGCGCCAAGGACAGCGGCTTGGCCTCGCTCGTAGGCGGGGCACCCGCAGGGGATGAGGCAGGGGAAGGGGGAGGGACCTGGGGCCCAGAGCCCCCCCTCTCCTGGCCTCGACCTCAGAGCTGAGCCAGCACCGGCCCAGGGCCCACCCTTGCTTTAATGCTCTGCTCTCACCGTCTGGAATCTCCTGGAAGCTTTTGAGCCAGGGGCTCAGGTTTTCATCTCGTACCTGGCCCTGAAGATCCTGTCGCTGATTCCACAGCTGCAAGACGAAGGAGTTTCTGAGGCCTCCTCCCTCTGAGCGCCATGTGGGCCACCAGCGCCTGGGGGGACGCTCAGGATGGGGGTGCGGGAGGGTAGGGAAGCCCAGGGTCACAGGCATTTGAGTTTCCAAGCAGAGAGCGGTTTGGAGTCCCCGAGTGCAAGGCTGGCTCTAAACCCAAGTGCCCAGCGTGAGCAGGGATCGGACGCAACGTTTTTTCCAACTAGTTAACACAGGGTCCCCCCACCCCGGCACTGCTGACATCGGGGGGGGTCGTCCTCTGTGGGGCAGCCGTCCTGGCCTCCCATCCACTTGATGCCAGAGCCCGACTTGCCACTGCAGCTCTGACCCTGCCTCGGGGGCTGCGAGCCTTGGGCCCCCATCGGTTCGGTCAAAAGCACGAGACCAGCCTGGACAGAGGGCCATTCTCCAGGACGCCTGGCCCTCACGCCTCACGACTGTCCGTGCCCTGCCCACCACCTCCCACCTCCCTGCAAGCCCCTGCCTCCAGGGAGCCCTTGGAGCTCCCTCCCCCTCGGCGCCTGCACGCAGGCGCGACCTCTTCCGAGACCTCCCTGGACCCCGGGCTCTCATCTCTCTGCTCGGCTCCACCAGGCACATTTCCTGATTTCTTCCTCTTGCTCTTTTTTTCCCTTTGGCCGCACCGCGGGGCGTGCAGGATCTTAGCTCCCCGATCAGGGATCGAACCCGCGTCTCCTGCATTGGAAGTGTGGCGTCTTAACCATTGGCCTGGACCGCCAGGGAAGTCCTGTTTTGTCCTTCTTGTTTGCTTGGGTGTCTGTGCCAGCGCTGTCCTCGGAGGGCAGGGCTTCATTGACCACCCTTGGCCTGTGCTGGGCGCCGGGTCGGTATTCTGACTGACGGTCTGACCTGCCACTCACTCTCCAGCCACCGCGCCCCCCTCCCGGGTTTCTCCAGCCACTTTCCCCGACGCTATCCTCGCCCTCCTCTGACTGTGGCGGGGTGCTCACTCGACCACACGGTTGTTTTGTTCTGTCCTGTTTTTTTCAACAAACGTGTACTTTGAAATAATCTGGTGTTTACAGAAAAGTTACAAAGACAGTAGAGAGAGTGCCGTCTGCCCTTCCCCAACTACCCTTCCCCAGGGCACCGTTTGTCACAGCTGGGAAAGTGACATGGGGACACTTTATTCAGATTTCCCTAGTTTTCCCCCCAATGTCCTTGTCCTGCCCCAGGATCCTTACACTGTTCAGAAGCCACTCTCGTGTCCTCAGTCATCTCTGGGCAGTGAAAGCCTCTGGGTTTTCCTGGCCATCTTCTCACTAATGCTTTGTTTGTTTTGGAAAAGAAAAAGTTACTTTTTAAAAAAATGTGTGGTATTTAAACATGCCATTTAGGGCTTATTCTTGTTATTTGTAAATGGATTAATAAATATTTAAGATTTTTCTCAGTTTTAATTTTGAATCCGGTAACTTTTGATAAATATAACCCAAATTTAAAAAAAAGCTCTTTGGAGCCTTCAAGACCAAAAAGCTGGAGAACCTCTGTTTAAAGAGTGGTTGGTGAGCTCTGGCCCGAGGGCCACATCCGGCCCTCTGCACATTTTTTGTAAATAAAGTTTTACTGGCACATAGCCACGCCCCTTCCCTCAGGTATTGTCTCTGGTGGCTTTCAACATACAAGAATTGAGTAGTTTCAGCAGAGACAGCCTGGCCTGCAAACGAAAATATTTAAGGTCTGGCCCTTTACCAAAAAGTCTGCTACTGTTGATCTCCATTATAACAAGTTTGTAGCAAGTGCTTGTTTAAAATCAGGCCAGGGACTTTCTTGGTGGTCCAGTGGTTAAGATTCCGCACTTCCACCGCAGGGGGAGAGGGTCCGATCCCTGGTCGGGGAACTAAGATTCTGTACGCCGTGAGCAGCCAAAAAAAATTTTTTAAATAAAAAATAAAATAAATGAATAAAATCAGGCCAAAACCTACAGGGTGTGGGGCCCCAACAGACATCAGAATACCAATACCATCGAAATGTCCATCGCATAACATCTTTCAAAAGCAAACACCACTGTGGACCATTACGCAGCCATGAAGAGGGGGGGAAGCCCCGACACTTGCTACCACGTGGATGGACCCTGAGAACACAATGCTCAGTGAGAGAAGCCAGACACAGAAGGACCCACAGTGTGTGATTCCACTGATGGGAAACGTCCAGAACAGGCAGGTCCACAGACAGAGATTGGTTCATGGTTGTCAGGGGCTGGGGAGGGGGATGGGGGAGCGACTGCTGATGGGGACGGGGCTTCTTTTGGGATGATGGAATGTTCTAGAATTAGCTAGTGGTGGCTGTTGCACAACTAGGTACTAAAATGCACTGAATTGAACACTTTAAAGGATGAATTGTGTGCTGTGTGAACTATATCTCAATAAAGGAAAAAGAGCCCACAGCCCTGTGCTTTGGCTACAGGACACTGTCCCATTCCATGCCCTTACACGCGAGGTGTCCCGATCACTGCCCCACCTTGCAATCACCCCTCAGACATAGTAACAGCCCTCACCCCGTCCCCCGACTGCACCCCAGGGCAGGGCCCATGGTACCCCTATGGGGCACTCGTGCTGCAAGATCAGCATGCTATAAAGAAGGGACAAAGTCAAAGTTGTTTTCCCTCAAAGCAAACTGGAAAGATCTCGGGCAAGAATGCAACATGTTTAAGCAATTACAGGCAAAAGAGATTTCAAGGAAATGTCCCAGCGATTGGTGGGATTCTAGGGCCACGGTGCCAGCCTCACTGGGGGACCCTTGGGTGTCCCCACAGCATCGTTACCCCCTGCTGGACAGCTGGTGGTGTGCACGGAACGGACTTGCGGGGTGGAGATGCTGTCCAGTCAAGGCTGTGCTGTGACCTTGGGTGACCTCCTCCAGCCCTGGTTTCCACTCTCGTTTACAAAGGCGCGAAGGCTCCCCTCCGGGCATCGCGCTCTGGGTAGAGGTTACATTTTGGCTAAATGACTCGCGCTGGCCAAGAGCGAGCCCGGTCCACTGGGCTTGTATCTGCTGCAGGCTCCCCTCCCGCTGTGACCCGCCCTCCTACCCTCCCCCGCCACAGTCCCTTACTGAGCTCTACCCAGCTCGCACACGGTGGGTTGAGCAGCGTGCCCCCAAAATTCACGTCCACCCGAAACCTCAGATGGTGACTGATATGAACTGCATTCTGGTCCCCCAAATTCCTCTGTGGAAGCCCTGACCCGCAGGACCTCAGACTGTGACTGTATTTGGAGATGGGGTCTTTAAAGAGGAGATTAAGGTAAAATGAGGCCCTGCGGGTGGGCCCTGAGCCAACGGGACTGGGGTCCTTATAAGAAGGCAGATTAGGACACAGACATGCACAGAGGGGAGACCATGTGAGGACACGGGGAGAAGGCGGCCGTCCTCACACCACGGAAAGAGGCCTCAGAGGGGACCAGCCTTGCCGACACCGCGATCTGGGAAGTCCAGCCTCCAGCACTGCGAGAGAATAAGTGTCTGTTGTTTAAGGCCCTGGCCTGTGGTATTTGGTTGTGGCAGCTTGAGCAGACTAGTTCGGTGACCTTATTTGGAAATAGGGTCTTCGCAGATGTAATTAGTTAAAGTAAGATGAGGTCACGCTGGAATAGGATGGGCCCTAACCCAATGCTGGTGTCCTTATAAGAAGAGGAGAGACACACAGAGACAGAGGGAAGGTCACATGACAATGGGGGCAGAGACTGGGCTGATATGTCCATAAGCCCAGAACTGCCTGGAGCCCCGGAGGCTGCAAGAGGCAGGAAGGACCCTCCCCCGAGCCTCTGTGACATCCTGACCTCAGACTTCTGGCCTCCAGGACTGTGGGAGGATAAGTCTCTGTTGTTCCAAGCTGCCCAGTCTGGGGTCATCTGCTACAGTGGTCTCAGGACGCTGTCACCCCTCTGCGGTTTCCCTTCCCCACATTCTGACAGCCTATGGAGGAGCCAGGTCGTCCCAGACTGTCCTCCAAACACCCCTCTGTTAGCAGAGGGTCTCCTTCACCCACTCTGGTCCTCAAAAGCGTTCACAGTGCCTTGGGGGGACTGCTTCTACTTAAACTTTTATTTTTGACTGGATGTATTAGTCCCTTCAGGCCGTTATCACAGAACCCTGCGGACTGGGGGGCTTAAACCACACACGTGACTCCTCATTGTCCCAGAGGCTGGAAGCCCATGATCAGGGTGCTGGCATGGCTGGTTCCTGGTGAGGGCCTACTTCCTGGCCTGCAGACAGCCGCCTTCCTGCTGTGGCTTCACATGGCCAGAGCTCTCTCCATCCCCTTATAAGAGACCAGAGCTCTCTCCATCCCCTTATAAGGACACTAATCTCATCCTAGAGGCCCCACCCCCATGACCTCACCGAACCCAATCAACTCCCAAGGGCCTCACCTCCAAACACCATCCCACTGGGGGCTAGGGCTTCAGCATATGAATGTGGGGGACATAAACATTCAGTCCATAACATAGGGATAGGTTATTATTATTAACTATCCAACGTGGGACTTCCCTGGCAGTCCAGTGGTTAAGACTCCCTGCTTCCACTGCAGGGAGTGCGGGTTTGATCCCTGGTTGGGGAACTAAGATCCCACATGCCGCACGGCATGGCCAAAAAAAAAAAAATCCACTGTGTACAGGCGGGGGGCCAGGCGAGGGATGGGTGGGGCCCCCGTGGCTCCATAGTGCCTGGCAGGGGAGCTCACCCAGAGCTGACACGCCCCACAGGCCTGCTGACCTAACAGCTCCCTCCAGCCCCCAGCCCCGGCCTCCCTCTGAACCACTCCTGTCAGTGGAAGCTTTTAAGGAACACACCGCTTTGCCCTGCAAAAGTTAACGGCCACAAAGGGTGCCTGGAATGCAGAGCATGTCTGGGGAAAGACCCGGAAACCGGTAAGCCACTTGTTTACAGGAAGGGAGGCTGAGAGCTGGGAGCACAGGTGGGAGGGGAGACACCATTTTCACAGGACACAATTTGCACCTTTTGAATTCTTGTACCGTGGCATATTTGTTTACGCAAAAACTCAGTTTTTCTTCCTAGGGGTGTCTGGGCCCGAGTGAGGGTAGGTGAGGGAAAAGCCATGTATTGGCCCAGCTCCCTGATTCTGCAGCTCGGACTGGGCTCCCCCTGTCCTGGGGGGCGGACAGGTGACCCGCAGGCTGGGGCCAAGGTGTCAAATCAGAACAAAAAAATGTTTCATACTCCAAAGAATTGAAAGCGGGGTCTCAAACAGATAACTGTACACCTGTGTTCACAGCAGCATGACTCCCAACAGCCAAGAGGCAGAAAGAACCCAAGTATCCATGGACGGATGACGGACAAACAGACGTAGTCCATCCACACAATGGAAAATGATTCAGCCTCGAGAAGGAAGGAGATTCTGACACTTGCTACAACAGGGATGAACTTTGAGGGCATGATGCTCAGTGAGAGAAGCCAAACACAGAAGGACAAGTACTGTCTGATTCCACTCATGGGGTCCCTGGAGGAGTCACATCCACAGAGACAGGAAGTAGACGGTGGGGTCAGGGGCTGGGGGAGGGGTGGGGAGTCAGTGTTTCATGGGGACAGTTTCTATTTGGGAAGATGAGAAAGTTCTGGAGACGGATGGTGGGGATGGTTCCACGACAATGTGAATGTATTTCATGTCACTTAACTGTGCACTTACAAATGGTGAATTTAATGCCATTTGTATTTCAACACAGACACACACGCACACACACGCACACACACGCCCTCACACACACACGAAGATGCTGCAAGTGTTCACAAGAGCCTGTGTCTGTCCTGGGTGTGTGTGTGTGCAGCAACGCAGCCCATGCGTAAACAGGGCAACCCTGGTGGCCTCACAACACAAGTGACCGTCACCAGGTGGCACATCCACCACCCCACCCCACCCTCCAGGAGGTGGCTGAGCACATGAGAGTCCTCAGGGAAGGGTTCAGGGACCTGCTCCACTGAGCTTTCCTGATAATTCCCAAGGACGGAGGGGAGGGCGGGTGGGCAGGCAGGGGGACCCGGCACCTCAGCTCCCATCCCCGGCTCCCTGGCTGTTTACCGAGCTTAGACGTGTCCACCCTGCTGGCCAAGCTGTTCCTGCCCCGAGATCAGGAAAACAAGGTCAGCTCAGGACATGGAAGCACTGCCCTGGCTGCTGTCTTTCCCGGTGGATGCGGGGCCGGGACCCACAGACGGTGGGCCCCTGCTGGTCACCTCCCAGGGGCGTGGGCTCTGGGCCAGGGGCATGTTCTGTCCCCACGGTTCCCCGACTTCTTTCTCCCCCTCGGTCAAGGGGAGGGGCCCTGGGATGGGGAGCAGGGGTCCAGGGCTCTCCAGCAACCTGCTGAAGGGCCTGGGGGGTCACTCACTCAGGCCCAGGTTTCCATGGATACCAGAGAAGCCGGAAGACCCCTGAAACCTTCAGGAAGAAGGAAGGCAGAGCCCAGAAAGGGGAAGGGCGTGGGGCTCGGGTGGGAGAATGCCAGTGACAGTGGGGTGACAGGACACGCTTCCCATCCGTCCAGAGCCCTCGCTGTGCCACCCGGGGACACGGACTGCAGAGCTGATGACCTCATCTCCTCCGGCAGCAGCCCAGGGTGGCCGGGGCAGCTATCACCCCAATTTTACCAAAGGGAAACTGAGGGTGGGAGCAGATGCCTGACTGACCAGGGGTCTCGGAGCCAGGAGGTGCTGAGGCAGATGCTGCTTCCTGGGCCTGGCTCCAGTGCCCGGCGCCCCGCCCAAGCATTGTAGAAACGGCCCTGAAACCCCCTGGGCCTCTGCTCACCACTGCTGGGGGCGACTGGGACACCCTCACCTTCTCTGTGCCTCAGTTTCCTAATCTGGAAAACAAGGTCAACTGACTGTTGCCATGGGTGGTGCTGGAACCTTCTATGGCTCCTTAGTGCCCTGAGGATAAGGTGGTCTCTGCCCGCGGCCTCCTCGTTCCCCCTCTGCCTCGCCTTGCACCCCTGCCCGCCATCTGGAGCCAGCCTCTACTCCTAGGCACACACTGCTCCCGCCACCTGGAGGGTCCCTCCCGCCCCAATCGGCTCCAGGGCATTGGCATGCTCAACTCAGACGTCACTTCCTCCAGGAAGGCCTCCCTGAAGCCCCAGAGGGAGCACCTCAGGCAGTGCTGTCACCATCAACTCACTCAACCAGGGTTTCAACTGGGGTGATTCTACCCCCCAGGGGACGTTGGGTAATGTCCGGGGACATCTGTGGCTGTCACAACTGGGGGTTCCTGGTGTCGAGTGGGTGGGGGCCAGGGATGCTGCTCCACACCCCGCAGAGCCCAGGACGACCCCACACAGAGAACAACCTGGCCTCAGTGTTCACAGTGTCGAGGGGGCCAGCGGACCCTGCCCCTCGGCCCTGGGACGCGGGAGACCGGGTTGCCGGTTTGCCAGGGGCACGTGCGTGTGCGGCTGCTTCTCCTCCCACCTACTCTGCATGCCCGTCCTCACTCCGCGGCCCCGGCTCGAGCCAAGGACACGCACAGCCGGCGAGCTGGCTCTCCGTGGCTCTGGGCCGCCTGGCTCCGCGAGTCCTGCGGTCAGAGGGCCCTGGCTCCGAGCTCGCCTCTCGTCCGGGCAGAGCTGTGAATCGGCCGCGGTGTTAGTCAGGGACCCAGGGACGGCGCGTCCCATTCCAGGGGGCTCGCGGGCTCAGACGCTGGCCCCGGCCGCTGACTCAGCCAGGGCGCCAGAGTGCGGTCATTCACTCCTTCCGGGGCACGGTGAGTACGTTCTCCGCTGGCCCCGCCATGCCACCGGTCCTGGCCACAGGCTCACCTCTCTGCTCAGGAGGTCAGGTGAGGATTCCTCCCCGAGCCTCATTCTTTCTTTCACTCGCTAAACATCCGGCCCGCAGTTGGGCGAGATCCCTGACCTGAAGGACCTTACGATCCCGGCCTGGGTGACAGATGCAGCTAATTTGAATGTCACAGAACAGTTATCGCATGGCCCTGGGCCACTTACTCAGCCTCTCTCTGCTCCTAGTTTCTCTTGTGACATGGAGCTGATTATCTCTAATTGGCAGAGCTGAGGTGAGTTTCAGAACGAACGTGGGAAGGCAACAGGGTAGGTGTATCGATCAGCTACTGCTGCATGACAAATCACCACCAGCTTAGGGTCTAAGACAACACCCTTTGTCATCTCCTGGTTTCTGTGTCAGGAAACGGGGGTGTGGCTTAACTGGGCCCTCAACTCGGGTTCTCAAAAGCTTGAAATCAAGGGATTGGCGGGGCTGAGCTCTCATCTAGGAACTTAGGGTCCCCTTCCAAGCTCATCCGAGTGGTTGGCAGAGTCCACTTCCCTGCAGTTGTAGGACTGAGGCCCCATTTTCCTGCTGGCTGTTGGGAGGCGGCTGCTCTCAGCTCCCACGGCCCCCTCCACGGGCAGCTCACGATGTGGCTGTTTGCTTTTTTCAAAGCCCGTAGGAGAGTGTCTGCTGTTGCTCTGGTCTCTCTCTCTCTCTTTCTTGTGGTAAAAAGCATATAACCATCCTAACCATTTTTAAGCGCACAGCTCAGTGGCATTAAGCACACTCACACTGTTGTGCAACCATCCCCACCGTCATCTCCAGAACTTTCTCATCCTCCCAAACTGAAGCTCTGTCCCCAGGAAACCCTGACTCCCCACCCCCTCCCCCAGCCCCTGGCCCCCACCATCTACTTCCTGTCTCTGTGGATCTGACCCCTCCAGATAGGCTTCTGGTCTCTTGTAAGGGCTCGTCTGATTAGGCCAGGCCCACCCAGGCAACCCTTGTGATGAACGAACTCAAAAGTCCACTGATCAGGGGTCTTTGTTATGAAGTCCCTTGGGCCGTATCACATCTGCCTAACCACAGAGTGGCATCCCATCCATTCCAGGTCCTGCCCCCCCATCAGGGGCAGGGAGAGGAGAGTGTGTGGACACCAGGGGGGCGGGGGTCTTTGGTGCCATCTTGGAATTCCCCCTCCCACGGGAGGTGCACAGACATGGGGTGCTGCCACTGTGTGGGCTCCCGTGAGGAAGAAGCACACGAGCCCCCAGCCCCCGGGGAGCGCCTACCATTCAGGGCGCAGGGAAGACGGCAGAGAACTCTGGGGAAGTTGAGGAAGCCTTGATTCCAACAACGGGATGTCTCGGCAGGCCTCCGAGCCCGGGCACGATGGCCAGGGGAGGATGAGGGACGGTTCTCACCCCCCAGAGAGAACTGGGGCACCTCACTATAACTCCCGGCCCTCCCCATCACTCCTCCCTCTGGCGGC
Source organism: Physeter macrocephalus (assembly GCF_002837175.3). Classification (NCBI taxonomy): domain Eukaryota; kingdom Metazoa; phylum Chordata; class Mammalia; order Artiodactyla; family Physeteridae; genus Physeter; species Physeter macrocephalus. The sequence goes on from NW_021145325.1 coordinate 135,871, forward strand.
CTTCCTGTGGATGCCAGGACCGCGGTGGTGACAGCGGGCCCGCCCCCTGTGCTCAGAAAGGGCAAGTGAGTCGCCTGCGGAGCCCGTGTGAGTGCGGGGTGCATCTGGATTTGAACCTGAACCTTCTGGAGCTGGGAGCCTCCACAGACTTGCAGACGACCCCCCCGCAAGAGAATAAACCTACTGGAAGGGCTGGCTGGCTGCCTAACAAGGCGGCAGACGAGATGCCCAGAATTGTGGGAAAAGAGACGCACAGCCCTGCACGACGAGCGGGGGGCACTGCGCCGCCCAAGGTTAGATGTTCGTATCTGTTTTTTCCCAGGCCCCCCAGACACAGCGGGAAGAGCTCTCTCCACTCTGCAGACATGTGACGGTCCTACACACCCACAAATTAAGCAGAGCGGAATCTGGGCACGTGACAAAGGGCCCAGAACTCTGCACACACGCAGTCCCTACGCCAACTTCCCACTTTTGTGCAATAGTTACACGAGATGCCGCCACTGAGGGGAGCTGGGGGAAGGGTGCATGGGATCGCTCTGTACGGTTTTTGCAACTTCCTATGAATCTGGAATTGTTTCAAATTAAAGGTTTTTTTTAAAAAAAACAGATGAGGGGACTTCCCTGGCGGTCCAGTGGTTAAGACTCTGAGTTTCCACTGCAGGGGGCACGGGTTCGATCCCTGTTCGGGGAGCTAAGATTCCACATGCCCCACAGCGCGGCAAAAAATAAATAAATAAAATAAATAAATAAATAAATAAATAAAAAACCAGGTGAAGCCATGGGTCTGTTTAGCTGTGATGAGGACAAAGCATGCTTTCTCCAAGCACCGCCCTCCTACCCCAAACCTGACTCACCCGCGGCGCCTCCAGCAAGGAGGGCGAGGGTCAAGAGACCCCCTGCACGGTCCTGGTGGAGGCTCAGCGTGGCTGGGTCTGGAATGACCATGTCCCCTTCTCCCACTTTGTGGCCATAAGGATTCTAAGTCCCCAAACCCCTGCCCCCCGTGGACCAACCCCCAAGTGCGGGCAGGACTGTGAACGTGATACCATTTCCCATATCAGGTGATTTCGTACAGAAGAAGGGATTTGGGGGGTGAACGTAAAGCCCCGAGTCAGTTGACTGTGCGTTGATCAGAAGGACAAATCACGTGGGTGGGCCCGACCTAGTGCACGGGCAGGGCCCTTCCTGCAGCGAGAGACTGAGGGAAGAGGGGGCCCACAGAGGAGACCATGAGACCGGGCCAGGACCCGGCGGCCGCCAAGAGCTAAGAGTCGTTCCTAGCGGGCTGCCAGCAAGGCAATGGGCACTTGGGTCTGACGACCGAAAGGAACCAAATCCTGCCGACAGCCTGAGAGAACTTGGAAGTGGATCCTTCCCCAGTCGAGCCTCAGGTAAGAACTCAGTCCTGGCCAGGCCAAGTGAGACCCTGAGCAGAGGCCCCAGCCACGCTGTGTCCACACTTCTGCCCCGATAGACAGGGGAGGCGTAAGCTGCTGAGCCCGTGGTGGCTTGTTACACGGCAATAGCTAGCTAGTACACTCCTCGTGGGACGGCAGAGCAGACTGCCTGGGGTTTTACAATCACTGTCACATTTAGTCACACGCAGGGGATGCTCCTACAGCTCGGGAAATTCCAAGGGCTTTGGGAGCTGGGAGCCAGGACCTGTGGTTGAAGTCCAAAATATGTATTTATGATAAGTCACAAGATCACACCCACCAAAGGCTCCATCTCCAACTATCACACCACACTGGGGAGTAGGTTTTAACATCTGAATTTGGGGGGACACCAATGGCAATTAGAAACAAGCTCCCAACACCCCAGTTCCCTGTGACCCTGCATTTTGCAGCACCTGCTCAGCCCCCCGGCGCCCCCTCCCCGCCCCAACACCCAGGCCCTCCCCAGGCCATGCCTCAGTCCTCTGTCACACACAACCACTGTGTACACTGTACTGGGAGCTTCTGCACACAGACACACGTGTTTTAGCCTGGCGGGGCTGGGCACACGGGTGTCGGCTGACTCAACGGATGAAGCAGGAGGGGAGGGAATCAGCAGGGGGAGGGAATCAGCAGGAAGAGGCACGTCCTCGGCGCCCACCGGCTCAGATGGAGTCAGGCCAGTGCGTGCGCCGCAGGGTGGAGAATTGGCCCTGGGGTGTGGGGAGCTCCTTCCGCTCACCCCAAATGGGCCACTCTTCAGCCTCCCCGGGGCTCCCTCTCCTCCCCTGCCCCCACCTTCTCATCATATGTGACTGTCACCCTGTGCGTGTTTGGAGTCAAACGAGGCCTTGAATCTGTGACTCTACCTATGACCGCGTGTGTGTATCACCCCTGCCCTGAGGGAGGCCGACCGTTCAAGTGGTTGCCTAGCAACGCGCCCGTGACTGGGGATACAGGGCCCTCTGTGCCTTGGCTGCCGCCAAGGGGCTGAGCAAGTTCTCGCTGCCCCACGGGTGGAAGCCCGGCTCTGCTGTATCAGACACGAGCCTCTCTGGGCCTCGATGTGCAGACTGGTAGAATCAGGTGGCAGCACTAACCAGTCCGTAAGGGGATTAGCCCGCAGGGTCCGGAAGAGTGGGGCCTGGGTGGGAAGCACGGTAATAACTCACGGTAGAGCATAAAGAGAGTGATCTCGATTGATCCTGGGAGCAAGAATCTTGTGGAGAAGGGGTCTCTCCTCCCACTCGCTGGGTGCTGCTGACATGGGGCCGGGACATCCTCTGGGGGGCCATCCTGGACACTGTGGGGTGTGGAACAGCCTCCCTGGCCCCCACCCACTCATGCCAGGAGCCCCCCAGTCACGACAACCACAGACGTCCCCAGACACGGCCAGGTGTCCCCTGGGGGCAGGATCACCAGGGTGAGACCCTGCTGTAGGGGGTCAAACTCATGTCTCAGCTGCCCCCGCTGCCACGGGAAGCACCACGTGGCCTGCTCTCCAGACTCAGAGCTGCAGCCTGCAGGGAGAGGGTTCCGGGCCCTGCGGGCTGCAGCAGGGGCCCCCTTGGCCGGTTTCTGCGCAGGACCCCATGATTACATATGTATCATATATGCTCTCTGTCAGGAAGGCAGGGACAGCAGAAGCCGTGACCTTCTGTGAGCAGAACGTTTTAAGGTTTTTAACTATCTTGGCAGTTCTTTCAGGAGAACAGCTTGTCCACGGAGAGAACTGATAATAATGTGCGTTTCAACACACCCGGGACAGATCAGAAGTGGGTAACAAACCAGGAGAAAGAAACATGCTCTGGCTTGCGTGCTGGGTTGGAGTTTGCTCCCCACACCAGGGCCACTCTCTCAAGATAAAGGGCTCCAACAGGCGCTTTCAGCAGAAACGTTCGCAAACTCCCGGGAGAACAGGGGCTATCAGAAAAACACCCCGCTGTCGGGAGGTCACGGAGTTCTGCATTCTCACCATGTGCGGAAGGGCTGGAGAAGTGCCTGAGAAATCGTTCTCAACTAAGAATCACCCCAATCTGCGCAAAATCTTCTCATTTCCCCCTTGGCCCCCTTCAGGTGCTCAGTGGCCACCTGGGGCTCATGGCTACCATGTTGGAAAGCCCAGCTCTCGCTCAAAGAACAACGGCACCTCCATAAGGAAAGGCAGCACCATGATGGCCCACACCAGAGCCCTGGCACAGCTGCCACACTGTAGGGACACTTGCTCAGCCCTTCCATGAGGCAGGAACCAACCGGCTGTGGTCCCGGCCACTCAGAGCTTACAAACCAACAGGAAAATCCACCCAGTGGGGCCCTAAACACATCCGAAGACAGAGTGAGAGAGGGACCAGTGAGGCAGGGGTCTCACCCAGGTGACCCTGCCCCCATGGGATACTGGGTGATGCCTGGGGACATCTGTGGTTGTCACAACCGGGGGCTCAGGGAGGCTGCTCCACACCCCAAAGCGTCCAGGCCCTGATGTCAGCACTCCTGAGAGGGAGAGACCCCAAACGGGTCCACGATTCTCACTGACACATCAGTCCTGTGAGAGCTGGGGATTTCACCCGCCCTGCTCACTGGCGTCCCCCAGAGCCTGGCCTGGGCAGACAATGGGAAATCCTTGCTGAGGGGATGGAGGCAATCTCTGGGAGGGTCACCCCGTGCCTGGCCAGGCCGGGCAGCCACTGCCCAGGTGACTGTACTGGGAGGTGACACAGGGCGCCGCCCGAGGGTGCCGCAGGGGGACGCTGGGCAGATTCCAAACGAGGAGTCTTTCAGGGTGGCTGCCTGGAGAAGCCCCCCGGGGGCCAGAGCCGCCGGCCCGGCTCCAGGCGACGGGGGAGAGAGTCCCAGAAGCCAGACCCAGTCGTCACGGCGGGGTGGCCCACCCTCACCCTTCGGCCTTCGTTCCCTGGTCCAGGCTCTGCTCCGGCCACTGGAGGGTGCTGGGGCGAGGGCGGGTTCGGGGGTGCAGGTGCCGTGAGCCCGCCAAGGTCACAGAGCCCGTGTTTTGTGCCTCCCTCTTACACCCAACGGACCCACAGAGGTCTGCGAGCGGGGGCGGGGGTTGTGGTGTGTGTGCCCAGAACAGGGTGACAATGGGACCCTGGGGGCTGGCTGAACCAGAATGTCTCGGAGAACGTGGACGGGTGGTCACGGGTCTCCAAGAGGGCCGAGGGGTTGACTGAAGACAGCTGGGCGCCCCCTTGCACTCCCTGCACCCCCTCCATGAACATCCCTGCCTGGCTCAAGGCCAGCCCTGCCAGAGACCCCGTGGACTTTCACTGCCCCCTAGTGGCCGCCAGTGGGAACTGCAGCACTCTGGGGAATGTCTCCAGCCCCAGACCCCAAACTCCGGGTCCTCTTTTAGCCCTGGTCTCTGCAGAAATTGAGTGCAGCGGATCAGCGTGCTGTCACCAGGATGGGTGGGTTGCTTGGTGACACCCTGGCTTCCCTGGAAAGGCGGTGACCCAGCAACAGGAGACCCCGCTGCCCACCCCCGGTGCCGTGGGGAACTGGATGTGAGGACGCCTGCAGATGCTAGCACAAGGCCTGGCAAACAGGATGTGCTCATAGTGACTATGAGACTAAAACGCAATCAGGAAAAGCCCGGATTCCCCCCTTCCAGGAGCGCGTACAGGACAGTAGGCTTCCTTGGAACAGAAAACCCCTGCAAGGCCAGCGGTGGGCACCAGCTCAGGGTACAATTCTGTCTCCCCCAGCGGTCTGTCACTGGGCACTGCTGAAAGGGAGGCTGGTCCTCCTCTGTGGGGGGCGTCCTGGGCACTGCAGGGTGTGGACCAGCATCCCTGCCCTCACCCCCTTGATGCCAGGAGCCCCCCAGTCATGACAACCATAGATGTCCCCTGACATGGCCCGGTGTCCCCTGAGTGGGGAGCAGGGGGTCAGAATCATGTCTGCGTGAGACCCACTAGCACAGCTGAATTTCAAATGGTGCAAGGATTTAAGGGTAAAATACACGATCGAACAAAATGCAGGTGAATTGTCTTTTTATAATCTTGACATTTGGAGGAAGGCCACACAAAACGCAAAGGAGAACGTGGGTGTGTGCGAGACATTTCAGATGTCCACTGACAAAACCCACTGTGAGCAAAGTGCAAAGACACGCTCAGAAAAACATTCGCAGTGGACGGCGTACAGACGGAGAAATAGAATTTAAACGCATCACTGGGACTTCCCTGGTGGTCCAGTGGTTAAGACTCTGCACTTCCAATGCAGGCGGCAAGGGTTAGGTCCCTGGTCAGGGAACTGAGATCCCACATACCGTGTGGCAGGGCAAAAAAAAAAAAAAAATATATCGCTGGGAGAGAAACCCCAACAGAAAGGACGCAGCTGGGCCGTTCGCCTTAGAGAAACGGCTGCGCTCACGAGAAGGAGGCCCGGACGCAAGAGCTGAAATCACCTGGGCTTGTCAGGTTGGCCAGGAAGTAAAACTGAACTTGGGAGGATAGGGAGACGCAGCCTGGGATGGGAAATGGTGCGTTTCTGGAGGTCTTTGCGGCTGAAGGTCAAGACGTAAACGAGGGCTTCCCTGGTGGCGTAGTGGTTAAGAATCCGCCTGCCAATGCAGGGGACACGGGTTCAAGCCCTGGCTCAGGAAGATCCCACATGCCGCGGAGCAGCTAGGCCCATGCGCCACAACTACTGAGCCTGCGTTCTAGAGTCTGCGAGCCACAACTACTGAAGCCCGCGTGCCTAGAGCCCGTGCTCCGCAACGAGAAGCCACCGCAATGAGAAGCCCGCGCACCGCAACGAAGAGTAGCCCCCTCTCACAGCAACTAAAGAAAGCCCGTGCACAGCCACCAGGACCCGATGCAGCCAAAAATTAATTAATTAATGAATTATTTTTAAAAAGAGAGTGAATTTCAAGTTGCATAGGAAATGTATAAAATATGATTTCTAAAAAATGTAAATGAGAACACTCAGACTTAAATTCACAGACAAGGCAAACCTACTTCCAGGAATTTACCCCAAAGGACAGCCAAGGATGTAGGAAGTCTGCACAAGGACATCCACCCCAGAACGTAGCAAAATTTAAAAAGAGAGAGAGAAAAAAAGAAAAACAGAAAAAGAAAATGAACACCCTCAAAAAAGCCCACTAATAAGACCGGTTAAATCAATTATAAAATTATTTTAAAAGAAAAAAATTGTAATTCAAACGACAATGTCCTACTGTATAGCACAGGGAATATCTTGTGATAAACCATAATGGAAAAGAATATGAAAAGAGAATGTATATATATGTATAACTGAATCACTTTGCTGTACAGCAGAAATTAACACAACACTGTAAATCAACTACAACAAATACATTTTTTTAAATGAAATAAATTATAATTCATCTATAACATCCGGCTTCAGGAAAGAAGATGGAAATCTAGGTTTATGGATGAGGGAAGATGCCCATCAAGGGAATGCGCACATCACACAGAAAATCCTACTTCTCCAAAACCCCGTGCATGAGTGTAATTCACAGAGAGATTCGGGAGGACACTCGCTGCGGCGTCAGCAGTGGTCCTCGATGGGTGGGGGGGTTTGGGGTGACTTATCTCTCCTTTGTCCTTGTCTAAATTCACTTTCTTTTTACGGGAAGTTGGTCAGATGTTAACGCTACGGAGGAGGGTTGAGCGGGGCTATCTCGTCCCGCACACTGCGCAGACACGTACCCCCTGCGCGACCTCGCCTGGCTCCGGGCCGGCCGTTCTCCAAACTCCCCTCCTGCTAGGCGACTTTGTGAAACAGAGTTAACACTGTGAATCTGTCTGGGGCCTTGGCGGAGCGTAACCCAGCCAGACGGACCCCAGGGTTCCAATCTCAGCTTCTGGTCTTTGTCTGCAGGGACAGCCTCCCTCCCGAGCTGAGCTAAAATATATACTTTTTAACTTTACTGAGGTTCACTTTACACAGCATAAAATTGGCCAGTCTGAAGAACACAGCTCAAAGATTCTTTAGTCAGCTCACCAAGTCACGAGACCACCCCTACCGGCACCCCGCGCAGTTCTGGACCCTCCCCTTCGCCCTGTAAGATGCCTGGTGCCCAAGCACAATTCTTCCCCATTCCTGCCCCAGCCCCTGGCAACCCCGAGTCACCTTTCTGTCCCTACAGATTTGCCTTTTCTGGAAATTTCATCTGAATGGAATCATTTAGTGTCTGCCTTCTTGTCTAACATGTTTTCTTTTATACAAACACACACACACACACACACACACACACACACACTGAATGAGAATATACGTTATAAAGATGTCAGATCTCCCTCAAATTTCTTGCTAAATTGAACACAACCTGAATCAAAGATCCATCTGTATTTTTGTTAGAAACCGGAAGTTTATTCCAAAGACGGCCTGAAAGAAGAAACTCCACGGAAGTAGCACAGACATTTGTGACAGAATCAGAGGAGCACGGAGTGTGGTCCCTGCCTGGCAGGGAAATAGGCCTGACAATTACAGTCAATGAACGAGGCAGGCCACGGGGCAACCTCATTCATTCTCAAGCTATTTCCTCTTCAAACGTCACAAAAGCTACTCAAAATCCTCTTGGGAATAAGAACAGAAACAAACAAGTGAGCAAGAGTTAGGAGACCAGGACTGAGCTTTATTTTGCTCCTGACTTAATCTTACTGAGGCCTTCGCCACATTTCCCGACCTGCTGTCCCACTGCGGTGGGTGACGGGGTTCAGATATCTGTCGCACTCCACGACTTAGCTCTGCTCTGGCCGATGGCCATCGACGGGTCACCCTCCACGCAAACGCGAAATGGAGTGAAGCACCGTAGACCCCAATTAAGCCTTTCGAGGAGGAAGCTAAGAGCTGGGAAGCAGGTGGGCCCGCGCCGCTCTGCGCCCATCCTGGGGGCGCTAGGACCCAGCCTGCCGGACCACCCTGCCGGTCTCCCTGCTCTGTCCCCCTGCTCCCGGAGCCAAGGGCAGAAGACGTTCCCTGTGGCTCCCGTGCCCTCTTGATGGATAAGACGAGCCCTCAGAAGAGAGCAGAGCTGGGAAGATGCAGGCGTGCACGGCGAGGACGCCGCCTGGACAGCAAACCCCAACCTCTTAACCCACCCTGGCTCCGAACCGCCAATCAGAGGCCTACGCAAACACTGAACGCGGAGAAAAGAAAAACCTCAGGACACCGACCTGTGCTGGAGGCCCCGCTGTCTTCAGCGCCGAGGTTCAGGAACCAACGTCCGCTCCCTGGAAGAAAAACGTACCACGTTAGCTGAGCATGATTGGCCCTGAAATGCCGGGTGGGTGTTAGCAGTGTCCGCATGGAAGAGTCGTGCGCTTGTGAATAGACATAAAAATTGCTCTGCGAGCCTAGCCTTCGGGTTACTCTGCCAGACGTTGACGACGGCACAGATAGGATGCTTCAAAATGCAGAGAGGGTAAATGTAACAAAGGCAGTTTGCCAGAAAGATTTGCTAGTGATTTACAATGCTATCCCTGATGAAGTTTCCACATGTTCCAAAACTGAATCGGATGAAAGGGTTGGATGTTCACATGACCTTTGGTAGTTTATAAAAGATGTTCACCTGTATCATCTGACCCCCAAGGTCCCCTGGGAGGAAGGGGAGGGAGCTGAGCCAACCCCCTGACCGAGGGTGCCCCAGAGTGCCCAGCTCACTGGGGGTTTGCCTGAGGCACGTGACCAACTAAATGCAAGGTGGGATCCTGGAGGGGGTCCTGGGGCAGAAAAAAGACGTTAGGGAAAACTAGTGAAATCTGAATAAAGAGTAGATTGAGGTCGCAGAAATGTACCCACGTGGGTCCACCTCTTGGTTGTCACAAACGCACTGCTTAGGAATGACGTGACCACCGGGAGAAATTAGGTGATGGGTAGACAGGAACTCTCATTGAAACACCTCTAAAAATCTAAAATTATTCTAAAACGTTTATTTAAAAAAAAACTCAATTAAAAAATTTAGGGAGAGAATTCCCCGGCAGTCCGGTGGTTAGGGCTCCACACTTCCAATGCAGGGGGCACGGGTTCGATCCCTGGTCGGGGAACTAAGATCCCACATGCTGCCTGAACTCATGATTGGGGATTCTAAAAGCGGTGCCAACTTTGTAGAGAAGTTAACTCCTGCCAACGGGTTTGGTACCTGAAAAGTCAAAGGCTCTACTTATCCTATTCTCTGTCTCACAAAAGCCCTGATGGCAGCCACAACAAAGCACCAGCTAGTAAGCCGGGTGTACCCCTGCTCCTGTGTAAAAGGCCTGTGAAACTCTGAAGCTATACTTGTACACAGATGTGATCCGATGATGCCGTCTCATCTCCATGGCGACCAGGTGTCTCAGTTATCTAGTCTGGTGCCAAGGCATCGGAGACCTGCCACCACTGTGCTGTTCCCCAGTCAGTTCCAAATTTATGAGATTGCCTCAGTCCCTTAGGTATTTGTTCTCTGAAAGAGTTGGAGACCCAGGTAAAGTTCAGAGCAGCTCATAACCTGCCTGCAGCCAATGGCGTATTCCAAAGGTGGCTAAAACAATACTGTCCATCCAACATGGTCTTCTAGAACAGGGGTCAGGAAAGTCTTCTATAAAGAGCTGTACAGTGAATATTTTTGGTTTTGCAGACCATGCAGTCTCTGTCCCAAACACTCAACTTTGACACTGTGGCAAAGCCACAGACAATATGTAAATGCACAGACATGGCTGCCTTGGAGAGGTGAGCCTGATTTGTTCCAAGGGTCATAATTTGCCAAACCTGCTCTAGAACTTTGCCACCCCCCATGGTGAGGTGGAGTCTGATACCCCTCCCCTTGAACTTGGGGAAGTGTGTGATTTGCTTGTGACCAAGAGAGTACGAAGGAACTGACAGTGCATGACCTTCAAGGCTAAATCAGAAAAGGTGATGCTGTTTCTCCCTTAGTCCCTGGGACATCTGCCTGCTTGGCGCCCTGAGCCACCACAGAAGCATCCAATTTTCCTGAGGTCGCCATGCTGTAAGGAAGCCCACCCAAGTCAGCCACGTGGAAAGACCACATGAAGAAGCCTGGAGACTCTTAGGAAGAGGGAGAGGTGTTAAGCAGCCCCCAGTGATCCAACCCTCCACCCACCCAACTGCAAGCTCGGAAGAAACCCTGAGCCAGAATACCCAGCCGAAGCTCTTCCCAAATTCCTGCCCCATAGACACAGAAATAACAACACGATTGCTGTTGTTTTAAGGCACTAAACAAAAAACTTAGAACACTGTCCCAAAACTAGTGAGTGGCAGATATGGGATTCAAACCCAGGTTGGCTTGACATTCTATTACATGATCATTAATCATTCTATTAAATGATTGCTTACAGCAGTCTTTTTAAAAAATGGTGCTAAAATATATGTAACATAGGGCTTCCCTAGTGGCACAGTGGTTGAGAGTCCGCCTGCCGATGCAGGGGACGCAGGTTCGTGCCCTGGTTCGGGAAGATCCCACATGCCGCGGAGCGGCTGGGCCCATGAGCCATGGCCGCTGAGCCTGCGCGTCCGGAGCCTGTGCTCCGCCACGGGAGAGGCCACAGCAGTGAGAGGCCCGCGTACCACAAAAAAAATAATAATAAAATAAAATAAAATATATGTAACATAAAACTTAACATGTTAACCATCAAAAAAAAATCCCACATGCTTCACGGCATGGCCAAAAAATAAATAAATAAATAAAAATTTAAAAATATATAAAAATTTAGGGAACCCTCTTGCACTGTTGGTGGGAATGTAAATTGGTACAACCACTATGGAGAACAGTGTGGAGGTTCCTCAAACAATTAAACATGGGGTTGTCATGTGATCCAGGAATCCCACTTCTGGGCATTTATCCGAAGAAAACTCTAATTTGAAAAGATACATGCACCCCCAACGTTCATAGCAGCACTATTTACATTAGCCAAGACATGGAAGCAACCTACATGTCCATCGACAGATAAATGGATAAAGAAGATGTGGTACATATATACAATGGAATACTACTCAGCTATAAAAAAGAACAAAATAATGCCATCTGCAGCAACATGAATGGACCTAGAGATTATTATACTAAGTGAAGTAAGTCAGAAAGAGAAAAATACCATATGATGTCCCTTATATGTGGAATCTAAAATATGGCACATATGAACTTATTTACAAAATAGAAAGAGACTCAGATTTCGAAAACAAACTTTCGGTTTGTTTACCAAAGGAGAAAGGTGGGGAGGAGGGATAAATTAGGAGGTTGGGATTAACATATACACACTACTAGACATAAAATAGATAACCAACAAGGACCTACTGTATAGCACAAGGAACTCTACTCAATAGTCTGTAATAACCTACATGAGAAAAGAATCTGAAAAAGGATAGATACATGTATATGTATAACTGAACCACTTTGCTGTACACCTGAAACTAACACAACATTGTAAATCAGCTATACCCCAATATGAAAATTTAAAGTTAAAAATGATTTTTTTTAAAAAAGGGCTTCCCTGGTGGCACAGTGGATAAGAATCTGCCTGCCAATGCAAGGGACACAGGTTCGATCCCTGGTCCGGGAAGATCCCACAAGCTGCAGAGCAGCTAAGCCCATGCACCACAAGTACTGAGCCTGCGCTCTAGAGCCTGCGAGCCACAACTACTGAGCCCACATGCCACAACTACTGAAGCCTGCATGCCTAGAGCCCATGCTCCACAACAAGAGATGCCACCGCAATGAGAAGCCCGCACACCGCAATGAAGAGTAGCCCCCGCTCGCCGCAACTAGAGAAAGCCCGCGTGCAGCAACGAAGACCCAACACAGCCAAAAATAAATAAAATTTTTAAAATTTAAAAAATGATTAAAAAATAAAAATTTAAATGCTGGTTCCCTTTCTCTGAGTTGAGGCTAATTTGTTGCCAAAGGCCAGGATGGAGAACCGACATCCCCACCGTCACCTGCAGGTGGCGCTGTGGCCTCAGGAACGCCCTCTGGGCTTCGGGAGCGGCTAGAATCTCCTCCAGCAGCAGGATCTGCTCTACCGGGCCCGCCGCTTAGGATTGGAACTGCTCTGGCCACTGAGGCCAGAGGGGCGCCCTGGAGAGCGCGGAGGGCCAGGCAGCAGTGGACCGCAGGGATGAGAGAGGCGAGGGCCAGAGCAACATGCCCACAGACCTGGAGGCCGAGACTGGCCTCAACGTTGCAGGGACCGTCTATGCCTCCGATCCTTCAACTTTTTGTTCTTTGAATCAATGAAAGACTCACGACAAGTTGGAAACTAGTACAGAGGGGTCCCGGGCACCCTTCACCCAGCCCCCCAATGGCGGCTCCTTACGCAACTAGGGGACATTAGCCAAACCTGGAGACGGTGACTGATAAACCAGGCACCTTTTTTTTTAGTCTTATTGAGATATAATTCTCATGCCACACAATTTGCATAAAGTGGACAATTCAGTGGTCTTTCTGTACATTCACAAAGTTGTGTGACCATCACCGCAATCTTTGAACATTCTCATCACCCCAAGAGGAGACCCCGTCCCCATGAGCAGTCAGTCCCCATCCCTCTCCCCAGCCCCTGACAACGAGGAATCCACTCTCTGTGTCTGTGGATTTGCCTGTTCTGGACGTTTCCCATCAGTGGAATCACACCCTGTGCGTCCTTCTGTGTCTGGCTTCTCTCACTGAGCGTCGTGTTCTCGGGGTCCGTCCGTGTTGTAATGAGTGTCAGTGCTTCACCCCTTTTCACGGCTGCGTGATGCTCCCGTGTGTGGAGGGGCACAGTGGGTGTATCCATCGTCTGCTGATGGACGTTCGGGCTGTTTCCACTTCTGGCTACTGTTAATCACACTGCTGTGAACATGGGCAGCTTATGAATCACTGTTGAGATGGTGTCTCTCTCTCTGCCCTCACATCTACCATCTGCAAATCTCCCCACGCCCCAGCCCTCTAACGCCCGCTGCTGGCTGTCCTCTAGTCCTTGGAGCTGGACTTGGGCAGTGAGGTGACCACCGCAGAGCCTCCACCCCGGCTGTGCTCAGTCCAGACTGGCTTAGACCGGAGCAGAGAAGGGCGAGGACGAAACTCGTGCCCACAGGAACACATCCCCGGGGCTCACAGACAGCAGGCTGCGAGGCGTACCAGCTGGCACCAGGCTGTCCCTGTGATCTTCATTGACAAAGATGCTAGGCTTTCACTTTCCCATCAGGGTGAACCCCGAGCCCCCCGTAAGGGGCCAGCAGTGGATCGAGGAGGCGACGCCATCAGGAGGACCTGCAGAGCTGGCGGCAAAATGAGAGTGTGGGACCCTTTGTTCAAAAACTATTACAAATTTCAGGACGGTGACAGCAGAGCCCTGGGGTGCAGACAGGGTTGCATGAAGCCGGGCCTGCCGACCCCCCGCACACCCTGCCCTCAGAACTGCCGACGAGGCAGGATCGGTAAATCTCAGACACAGACAACAAAAACACCAGGTGCATGGGCTTCCCTGGTGGCGCAGTGGTTGCGCGTCCACCTGCCGATGCAGGGGAACCGGGTCCGCGCCCCGGTCTGGGAGGATCCCACATGCCGCGGAGCGGC
>NW_021145325.1:150144-170022 GCF_002837175.3 Physeter macrocephalus
AAAAAAAAAAAAAAAAAAAAAAAAAGAAGAAAAAAACACCAGGTGCAAGGTGCCCAGCGCTGTGAGGGAGAAATAAATCATTGGAGGGAAGCAGACAGAACTTACAACGGTGGTGATCAGGGGCCTGCATGGATAGGACATTCGCCCACTCTTGTCACGGGCAGGACATTTTTTCTTTTTTTTTTGGCTGTGCCGCCCAGCTTGCAAAATCTTAGTTCCCCAACCATGGATCGAACCTGTGCCTCCGGCAGTGGAAGCGCAGAGTCCTAACCCCTGGACCGCCAGGGAAGCCCCTGGGCAGCACTTCTTATGACCTGTGGGCCCCACCTCATCCACACGCTTTCCTTTTTTAAAAATCGAGACAGAATTCACCTACTATAAAATTCACCTTTTTTTTTTTTTTCAGTACGTGGGCCTCTCACTGTTGTGGCCTCTCCCGTTGCGGAGCACAGGCTCCGGACGCGCAGGCTCAGCGGCCATGGCTCAGGGACCCAGCCGCTCTGCGGCATGTGGGATCCTCGCGGACCAGGGCACGAACCCGTATCCCCTGAATCGGCAGGCGGACTCTCAACCACTGCACCACCAGGGAAGCCCCCAAATTCACCTTTTTAAAGTGTCCAGTTCGGGCTTCCCTGATGGCGCAGTGGTAAAGAATCCGCCTGCCAATGCAGGGGACACGGATTCAAGCCCTGGTCCAGGAAGATCCCACATGCCGCGGAGCAACTAAGCCCGTGCACCACAGCTACTGAGCCTGCGCTCTAGCCGCTCACCGCAACTAGAGAAAGCCTGTGCGCAGCAACGAAGACCCAATGCAGCCAAAAATAAATAAATATTTATAAATAAATAAAGTGTCCAGTTCAGTGGCTTTTAGGAGATTCACAGGGTTGTGCCATCATCGCACTAATCCCGGGACAGTGTCATCCCCCCTGAAGACACCTGGTGTCCATCAGCATCACATGGTTCAAAGCTGAGTCTCCCCCGAGAGAGGCGAGATCCCAGACTGCAGGAATAGCGTGTGCTCTGCTCACCATGGCAGCTCACACTGCTGTCACCGCCGGCCCACAGGAGGTGCTCGCTAGTTCTGGGGATTCTGCACACTCCAGTCGGTGCCAAGGGTACAGACTGGAGAGCCCTGTGGATCTGGGGTGCGCGGGCCAGCCCGACACAGTTGGGTGGTGTTAGGCGAGGCCCACTCCTGTCATCAAGTTCCAGGAGACTGTGACCTGCATTTTTTTGTAATTCTTTTTGCTTTAATTGAAGTATACTTGATTTACAATATCATGTTAGTTTCAGGTACACAGCATAGTACATACATACTGTGATTCAGTTATACATACACACAGACATGTATATATTCTTTTTCAGATTCTTTCCCCTTATAGGTTATTACAAAATATTGAGTTCCCTGTGCTATACAGTAGGTCCTTGTTGGTTATTTATTTTATACATAGTAAGTAGTGTATATATGTCAATCCCAACCTCCTAATTTATCCTTTCCCCCACCCACCTTTCCTCTTTGGTAACCACAAATTTTGGAAATAAGTTCACCTGCATCCTTTTTTTTTTAGATTCCACATATAAGTGATATCACATGATATTTGTCTTTCTCTGTCTGGCTTATTTGACTTAGTATGATAATCTCTAGGTTCATCCATGTTGTTACATATTGCATTATTTCATTGTTTTTTTATGACTGAGTAATATTCCATTGTGTATATGTACCACATCCTCCTTCTCAATTCCTCTGTCCACGGATATTTAGGCTGCTTCCATGTCTTGGCTATTGTAAACAGTGCTGCTGTGAACACTGGGGTGCATCTGTCTTTTTGAATAATGATTTTCTCTGGATATATGCCCAGAAGTGGGATTGCTGGATCATATGGTAACTCTAGTTTTAGTTGTTTAAGGAACCTCCCTACTGTTCTCCATAGTGGCTGCACCAACTTACATTCCCACCAACAGTGTAGGAGGGTTCGCTTTTCTCCACACCCCCTCCAGTATGTATTGTTTGTAGATTTTTTGATGATGGCCATTCTGACTGGTGTGAGGTGATTCCTCATTGTAGTCTTGATTTGCATTTCTCTAATAATTAGTGACTTTGAGCATCTTTTCACATGCCTTTTGGCCATCAACCTCCATCTTGCTAGCAGACTGTCACCTTCTCAGCGTGCACGCTCTGGTGAAGCAATCGGCTGTGTTGGAGAGGCCCACGTGGCAGGGGACTGAGGGTGGCCTCCAGCACAGCCAAAGAACCAAGGCCCCACAGGAGCTGAATCCTGCCTACAACCATACGAACTTTGAAGCAGCAACTTCTCCAGTTGAGCCTTCGTATGAGACGCCAGCCCCGGCCGACACCTTGACTGTAACCAGTGAGAGAGAGGCCCTGAACAGAGGACCCAGCTAAACCAAACCCAGATTCCTGACCCACAGAAACTGTGAGATAATAAAAGTGTGTTGTCACTAACTTTGTAGTGATTTGTTACACAGCACTAGCTAACTAATACAATAGGAGACTATTTAAATAAATCATACAGTAGAATAATAGTTTCTGAACACATACATGCCAGTCTCTGTGCTGAGTTTTATGTATATATACACACATATATATATCCACTTATTTATATATATATATAAACATATATATATGTGCTCATTTAATTATCCTAACAAATATTATAATTCACTTCTTATGAAGGAAGAAATGGAGTCACAGAGGAAGAAAGTAAGTTGCTCAAGGTCACGTGTGAGCACAGCCAGGCCTTAAAGGCAAGTCGGACAGACCCCAGGCATGTATTCCTAATCATTTCCCAATACCGGACAGGCAATGAGAAATATTAGATAAAGGTGAAATGATAAACAACAGCAGGGGTTGCCAAGCTCTGGCCCATGGGCCAAATCCAGCCCACTGCTTGCTTTTGTAAATAAAGTTTTACTGGCACACAGCCACTCCTCTTCACTTCTGGATCGTCTGAGCCTGCTTCTGCGCTACGACCGCAGAATTGGGTCGCTGCCACAGAGAGTGCGAGGCCTGCAAAGCCAAATATACACACTCTGGACTTTAGAGAATTAGTTTGACAATCCCTAAACCAGAGTTAGATTCCAGAGGGCTCTGCAGGCCAGGAACAGAGAAATCCTAAAGTTTTTGAGCAGAGAGAAACACTGCAAAAATCACGGTGGTGCATCTCATGTCCTGGAATCCTCCAGCGGGGAGGTCCCAAATGTGAAGCAGTGTCACACTAACTGATTAATCATCGTCTTCAAAGTTACAAAATAATAACGCTCGTAATAAAAAGAGAAACGAGAAGAAGGCACATGCAGCTTCAAGGCAAAGTCCTAGTTGGTTTTGAGTCACGACTCCGGCGTTTCACGTCTTGCTTCAGAAGGACTTCCCTGCAACTAAGGAGCCTGCCTGCCGCAATTAAGACCTGGTGCGACCAAATAAATAAATAAATATTTTTTTAAAAAGGACCTCCTTAATTCCCCAAATTTTCCTTTTAAAAATCTTTCATTTTGGAATAATTGTGGATTTAGAGAAAAGTTGCGAAGCTAGTACAGAGCGTTCCCAAACACCCCCGCTCGGCTTCCCTCATGTTAACATCTTAGAGCAGAGGTCGGCCATCCTTTCCACAAAGGACCACATGTTCACTATTCAGGATTTGTCAGCTCCAGGCTCCCTGCTGCATATTCCTGTTTGGTCGTTTCAACCCTTTAAAAATGTAAAAGGCACTTAGCTCCTAAGCTGTATAAAAATAGGCCAAGGATAAACAGTATGCTGCATCCATACAGTGGAATATTATCCAGGCTTGTAAAGGAAGAAGATTCTGACACCTGCTACAACATGGATAAACCTTGAGGACATGATGCTCAAGGAGCCAGACACAGAAGGACAAGTACTGTCTGATTCCACTCACCTGAGGTCCCTGGAGGACTCACATCCACAGAGACAGGAAGTACATGGTGGGGGCCAGGGACTGGGGAGTCAGTGTTTCATGGGGACAGAGCTTCAGTTTGGGAAGATGAGAAAGTTCTGGAGATGGACGGTGGGGATGGCTGCACGACAGTGTGAATGTGCTAGTGCCACTGAGCTGCGCACTTAAAAATGGTGAAGATGGTAAATTTTATATTATGTATATTTTACAGAATAAAAATTAGTTATAATTTAAATAGCTAATTAATACAATTTTAAAAACAGGCCAATGTAGGCTGGATTTGACCCCCAGGCTCATTTGCCAACCTCTGATGTCCATCACCACGGTATGCGTTTGTCACCACCAAGAAGCCAACATTGGTACATTACTACCAACTCCACACTTTATCCAGATGTCATTGGTTTCTCCACAAATGTCCTTCTCCGGTCCCAGAATCCCATCCAGATCCCACAGTGCATTTAGGCACCTCCCTTTTCTTGAACTGAGTTCTCTCTGGAGCCTCATTTTAGGAAAATCTAGAGCCTCCGGGCCACTCTGCAAGAAAGGTCAAATGAAGGAGGGGTGGCAATGAGGAAAGCTGGCAGTTGCCGCTCGGGGCCTGGTGTGCGCACACTGCCCTAGCGCTGTCGCGCTGGGCCACGGGAGCAGCACATCGGGTGCCAGGCGGGGCCACCACCAACACCGGCCACGTGGCCGCCCCGGAGCTCGGGAGACCTGACAGCCAGGAAGGGGCCACTGCAGCACGTCTCTCCCGCTAATCTCTGTGTGGATGGATGTGAGCTTCCCGTTCTCCGGGCACAGTCCCAGCAGTGAAACCTTGGGGTCATTTGGCAAGTCCACACTGGACTTTCTGAGGAACTGCTGGACTGTTCTCCAAAATGGCTTCCCGCAAAAAAAAAAAAAAAAAAAAAAAAAAAAAAATGGCCGCCCCATTTCTCCTTCTCGCCCCTTCTCGGCCAGGTACTCAAAAATCATAGTATTGCTTTTATTTAATTATTTGTTTGTTTAAAATCTTTATTTCATTATTTTATTTTTATGACTTATTTTTAATTCTTATCTCATTATTTTATTATTTAAAAATTATTTTTATCTTCTTTCATCATGTATTATTTTTATTATTTAAAAACGTTCATAGCAGCACTATACACAGTAGCCAAAACATGGAAACAACCTAAATGTCCATCAACAGATGAATGGATAAAGAAGATGTGGTGTATATATCCAATGGAATACTATTCAGCCATAAAAAAGAATGAGGGACTTCCCTGGTGGTCCAGTGGTTAAGAATCCACCTTCCAATGCAGGGGATGCAGGTTCGATCCCTGGTCTGGGAACTAAGATCCCACAGGCCATGGGGCAACTAAGCCCGTGTGCCACGACTACAGAGCCCACGCCCTGTGGAGCCTGCATAGCACAGCTAGAAAGAAGCCTGCAGGCCACAACTAAGACCCGATGCAGGCAAAAATAAATACATAAATATTTTAAAAATAAGAAAGAAATAATGCCATTTGCAGCAACATGGATGCAACTAGAGATTATCATACTAAGTGAAGTAAGTCAGACAAATATTATATGATATCACTTACATAAAATATGATACAAATGAACATATTTACAAAGCAGAGACAGACTCACAGACAGAAACAAACTTACGGTTACCAAAGAGGATGGGGGGTGGGGGAGGGATAACTTAGCAGTATGGAATTAGCAGATACTACTACATATAAAATAGATACACAAGGACCGACTGTATAGCACAGGGAACTATATTCAGTATCTTGTAATAAAGTACAATGGAAAAGAATCTGAAGCTGTACACCTGAAACTAACACAATATTGTAAATCAACTATAGTTTAATAAGTAAAATTTTAAAAAAAAAGAACAGCAGTAGTATGTGGTGTGTGTGAAAAACATATTTACAAAAGTGTGATTTCTGTGTGATTTCACTGCACATATTCCATGGTATATAGCCTGGTGATTTTCTGTCTTTACAGACTGTTCACTGATCTGGCAAAGAAAATTGCCTCAACATGAATAAATAAGTATTTGTTCATTAGCTGTGCTTAATTAACACAAATAAAACTGATGAACCCCCCCAAAATTATTTTTATCTTCTTTCATAATTATTCATTATTTTATTTTTTCCTTATTCTATTCGTTTTATCAGAATAATTCATTATAATTTTATTATTGCTACTTCATTTTCTAATTATTATTGTTTGTATGGGTCTGGCCTGTCTAGTCTTGGAAGGTCAGGTAATGACCCACTGGGCAATTTTGACCGAGTGGAGGGTAGGAACTAGGAACCCACTCCGTTTTCGTAGCGGACGGAGCTCTCTGATTTGAAGAGGTTTGCACCCGATGCGGGGTGGGTTCCTGCTTGAACACCCAGGAGGCCGACGCTGACAGGGACCTCCACCCACGCAAGGTCATATGGGTGTGGCAGCCCCACATCTCGTGTGGGGTGTTCCAGGAAAATGCTTTTTCCTTCCTTTTTTTAATTGTTGTTTTTCACTTCGCACCTAATGCAATAGGAGCTGGAAACCAACCACCTGTGGTTCTTAATTCCCGATTCGCTGAGCCCGGGTTGGGGGCGGGGGCCTCAAGCATCTCAGCAGGACCCGGATGGAAAAGCACAGGACCTTTCGCAACGCGGCCGCAGGGAGGTGCACTGGTGTGACCGCCTCGGACGCCAGACGTTCATCCCCGTCTCAGGGGCCTTAACTTATCCCCATCTGCAGAGTCGCTTTCACCATAATAAGGTGACACATTCACAGGTTCTGGGGATCGGGACACGGATGTCTTTGGGGGTCCCTTATTCTGCCGACTGCACACTTCAACACCCGACGATGTGAGTGACTCTAGCCCTAGAACACTGCATTTAAAAGCAGGTCCCCAGGACTTCCCTGGTGGTGCAGTGTCCGCCTGCCAATGCAGGGGACAAGGGTTCGATCCCTGGCCCGGAAAGATCCCACATGCCGCGGAGCAACTAAGCCCGTGCGCCACAACTACTGAGCCTGCGCTCTAGAGCCCGCGAGCCACAACTACTGAAGCACGCTCGCCTAGAGCCTGTGCTCCGCAACAAGAGAAGCCACTCCAACAAGAAGCCCATGCACTGCAACGAAGAGTAGCCCTGCTCACCGCAACTAGAGAAAGCCCACGTGCAGCAACGAAGACCCAATGCAGCCAAAAAATTTTTTGTGGTATGCGGGCCTCCCTCTGTTGCGGCCTCTCCCGTTGCGGAGCACAGGCTCCGGACGCGCAGGCTCAGCGGCCATGGCTCACGGGCCCAGCCGCTCCGCGGCATGCGGGATCCTCCCAGACCGGGGCGCGAACCCGGTTCCCCTGCATCGGCAGGTGGACGCGCAACCACTGCGCCACCAGGGAAGCCCCCCAAAATTTTTTAAATAAATAAGTTTATAAACAAAAAATTTTTTAAAAAATAAAACTACTCTAAAAAGCGGCCTGTTAGAAGAGGGATGAATTAGGAGGGTTATACTGAGAACCAGGAACTCTGATGAGAGAAAGAAAGAAAAGGAGGGAGGAGGGAGCCCATCATAGCCCAGATGACGGCTCTGCGCTCACACTTGACCAGCCGATTCATCAAGCTGTTGTGAACAGGACCCAGACACAAGCTGGGTCAATCCTGGCCAAATGGATTTTCTACGTGTCCCCCAAAGCCCCTGCCAGTATCATAACAAGATCATACCATCAGGATCAAGACTTTCTGGCCACTCCAGCCTGGATTAACCTACTCCGGAGCCATCCCCAGGCCCGGGGACCATGGAGGCCCCACGAGCGGATCAGACAAGAGCCCTAATAGGATCACGCCCTGGGATTACTCCCAAATCTCACTTGGCCGATGGAAAGCATATTCTGGCCAGTGCTGAGCTGATTTCTACAAGATCGCGCCGGGCAGCAGGCAACCTCTTTCCTCCTCTCGTTGCGCGGGCCAGACTCCGCGCATCAGCCTGACTCTCACCCATTCCCATCACCACTCCCAGCCTGGGAGATTCAGTCCCTTCCACCTACTGGCGTGAAGCTTTTGGCGAGGCCCCTCTCCTCCACACTGCGTGGAACGCAGAGATGGGACCATAGAAACTTGTCCTCCACCCACCCTGTTGCTGTCGTCAAAGCTTTGCAGGGAGGAGGGTGAAAGTGGCTAAAATAAGTGGACAAAAGGCAGCCCAAGTAGGGTTCCAGGAATTGCAACTCCATCCAGATTGCCCTGGGAATTGACTGTGCCCCTAATTCCTGACAAAATCACAATCTCAGTCACTCCATAGAGCATCTCTCTGTGGTGGCAGGTGGTATGCCCTTTTATTTCTTTTAGGGACATTGGGCAACTAATGTTCCCATCCTGACTGATTTCCAGAGCTACGTTCACCTGCTGTGGCAGCGTCTCCAATGATCCCAGCCTCCTGAGATTCACGGCCTTCCTGCAGTCTCCACCCGCTTAGTATCAGGGTCTTCGTGACCAATTCCACATGACAGCCGTGATAGCAGGTCACTTCTGAGATCAGTCATAAAAGACGTGTGGCTTCTGTCTGCTCTCAGGGAGCCAGCCACCATGTAGTGAAGAGGTTCAAGCAGCACCATGGGGGCCCATGTGGACAGGAGCCACGTGAGGGGCCATCCTGGAAGCAGCTCCTCTGGCCCCGTCGAGCCTTCAGATAAGGCAGCCCTGGCTGACGTGTGCTTTAGAGACTCCCGAGGGACCCCGAGCCAGAACCACCAAGTTAAGCTGTTTCCAAGTTCCGGACCCATACAAACTGTGAGAGAGTAAATGTTGGGTGTTTAAACTAAGTTTTTAGGGTAATTTGTTACACAGCAAGAGATGACTGATACACCTGCCATCTGGGCTGATTCACCAGACAGCTCCATGTATATTTTTTTCAACCAGTACGATTTTCTAACGGCAAGCAACTAACAGCATTGGATTTTTCATTTTCTTGTTTTCCCATCTATAGACCTGATCATCTGGGGGGACACAAGAGACTAACGGGACACAGTAAATTCAACGAGGGGAGAGCGGTAGAACAACTGGGACAAGAAAAGGAAGCCTTTGGGGTCTCACAGATCATCAAGAAATACCAGCAGCTGGTTGTGAGACTGAACAAATCCACTGCCATGATCTGCTTCCCTCTAAAGCAGGGTCTTGCCCTCGGCCCTTCTGACATGGGGGCCTGTCGTTCTGTGGGGGGCCGTCCTGGGTACTGTGGGGTGTGGAGCAGCATCCCCGGTCCCCACCCACTCATGGCAGGAGCCCCTCCACCAGTTGTGATAAGCACAGATGTCCCCAGGCGTGACCCAGTGTCCCCTGGGAGGCGAGATTGCCCCCAGGGGAGACCCTCTGCTCTGGCATGCCCCTCACGGGCAGGAATGGCAGGGACCCAGCACCTGGCGACAGGCAGATCCTCCCGGCCCAGGCCCCTTCTGGGAACCGAGTGGGTGGGCCCGGGAGGTCTGAGCCCCCTTCCCTTCCCACAGCGACATCCCACCAGTGTGTGGCAAGCGCACCTTGCCTCACTGGAGGCTCGATACAGACACGCACTGCAGTTATCACCCCAGCCTTCACTCATCACCACAGCAACCATCTCAATGTGTCACCCTGAGGAGCTCTGATTGCATGAAGTGGGAGGAGAAGCCTGGGGGGTGGGGGACGGCAGCCTGAGCCTCGCCACCTGAGCTCGTGAGCCCCGGCAGAGACTCGTGGGGAGGCACCCAGGGCGGACACGCTGCTCCAAAGCCACGGGACTGAACAGGTCAGGGGCCAGCACTCCCCAATCAGACGGGACAAAAGGTCCTGGCATGCTTGACCCAGGGGCTAAAGGTCTCTGGGGGCTCAGCAGAAAGGGGGGGAAGGAGGCTGCTGCCCTCAGCTCTGTGTCCTGGTGCCTTAGGGACTCCCAACCCTCCTCCATATAACACAAGGTGGGGTCTCCCTGCTTTTTACCGTCTGACCCCCGGGGGTTGATTCTGCTTCTTGATGTGAGCAGGGAACAGACTCAATATTTTCCCAAATAATTAATACAGGGTCTCCCCCATCAGCCCTGCTGACACTGGGCGGGTTCTCCTCTGTGGGGGGCCGTCCTGGGTGCTGTGGAGGTACAGCAGCAGCCCCGCCCCCATCCACCCGAGGCCCAGGGCACCCCCAGTGTGACAACCACAGACGTCCCCAGACCTCTCCCAGTGTCCCCCTGGGGACAGGATCACCCCACTGTGCTAGGCAGCAATCATCAGACCCCCCCGCCACCTGGTGCTGTACCGTATGGGGGAACGGGCAACTGCTTTGAGAAGAGGACCAATTTCCAACAGAAAAAAAAAAACAAAACCATGTACACACAGATTTCGTTTTCCACTCAAAATTAAAATAGCTTCACTCAGTCCCCCGGAAGGGGGTGGGTGGGGACAGATATTCCTGCATCTGAGAGGCAGCCTGGGCAGCGTTCAGTCCCACCTTCATGACTGACTAAGGCCCGCCTGTGCCTCAATTTCCAAATCTGTGACATGGCAATGACGTCAGCACCCCACACCTGAGCAGGTTGGTTTTTTCAGATTAAATAAGTGAACATCTATAAAATGCAGAAAGCAGTGCCTGGCATATTGTTAATAGCGTATAACTTCTTTATTAGTAGGACTTCTTCATAACATTAGAACATCTATTAACCGCTTTGTTGACAAGGCCAGGACTCAGAAAAGTGTTTCTGTGAAGGGCCAGTGGCAAATACTTTTGGCCACCGTCGCTACTACTGGACTTGGCCAGTCATCGACCAGTGGGTGAGGCTCTGTGCCGACAAACGTTTACAAACCCAGGTGGCTTGGGTCCGGCCCAGAGGCTATAGCTTGCAACCCCCAGACTGGACGATGGTCTATGAGGAGATGGCACCAGTGCTCACACGGAGGCACCGCTGCAGAGGGAAACTAGACCCCGGGTCCTAACCAGAAGGACCCTGCTGTCCCTCACCATCACCCAGCAAGATCATCCCAGGCCATCTGCAACACGAAACCTCACCGCCACAGAGGCATCATTTCTCTCAGATTCAGAGAAGGGGCTGTTGCTTCCCCATCACCTTGAAAAAAATCCATGGGCCGACTTCTGTTAGCAAATACCTCCTCTTTATCAACCTTGGCTGCAAAAGGCATCCAAAATATCTTGACTTGGTGAGCAAAATATTTTCTTATCATTCTAGATAGGGCAGTTTACCATCTGCAAAATCGCCACCGGTAACGGCCCCAAGTAATCCTTCCCTAGAGGGAGAAATGGTTCCTGGGGACAGAGAGTCTGAGAAAACCTCTAGAAGATGTGACAGCTCAGTGCCCTGTGGATCCTGCATGTGTCCTGGGGCAGAAAAGGGGCATCGGGGGAAAATTAAAGAAATCCAAATGAAGTAGGGACTTCAGTTAATAATGGCATATCAGTATTGGTTTCTTAATTGGGACAAATGTACCAGATTTGATGTAAGATGTTAAGAACAGGGGGGACTGGTTGCGGGGGGCGGTACGTGGGAACTCTCTGTACTGTCTTCCCAATTCTCCTGTGAATCTAGAACTAGTCTGAAATGAAAAGTTCATTTAAGAAGAAAAAGGAAAGAAGGGAGTGATGACAATTAGCTACTTATGTTCAAGAAGGCTTTGAAATGTGATTGAGGGAACATTAAGTTCCCGTGACAGCATCCAATAATGACAGGGTTATATAAAGCCCAGAAAAGACAAGACGCTAAGAACAGGATATGCCAATCAGCAGGGGAAGTTTGCTCTCAGGAAAGGAGTGAGGAGGGGGAGAAAAGACAGGTGGCTGAGTGGCTCCTGCGACAGCCATGGTGGACCCCGGCACAGGGGCTGCTTCACATGAGGAATCTTCTGGAACATCCCAGGCGGATCCGGGTAACGTGGCGCATCCACTCGGAAGGCCATGGAGCCCAGGCGGTGCTGAAGCGAGGCCTGCTGAGTGCGCAGCCAGCGCCTGGGCCTGGGGGAGGGCAGCGGTTTTATGGATGGAGAGTTCTGGAACATGAGGGTGAAGCCGTAGTCCAAAGAAAGCCAGACAGACAGCCAATACGACTCGGCATCCTGGTCTTTGCAAGGTGACTTGTTGGACACTTTTATCTACATCAGGGTTTCTTCCTCTCGGCCTTGCAGACATTCAAGGCCGGGTCATTCCCTGTCAGGGGCGTCCTCGGTGCTGCGGGGTGTGGAGCAGCCTCCCTGGCCCCCACCCCCTTGATGCCAGGATCACCCCGAGTCGTGACAACCACAGATGTCCCCAGACAGTGTCCCCTGTGGCAGGACATCCCAGATGAGAACCACTGACCTATGATAGCTAACAATCTACACACGGGTCCATAGGAGCGTAATTATCCTCACTCTCCAGATGGGGAAACTGAGGCTCCGAGAGGCAACAAAGCCAGCCTTCGGCCACCAAGTTGGGAGGGAGCCTCGGAAGGAGATGGGCAGTGCTGATCTATCAGCGCGTGTGGGCCAAATCCTGTCCGCTCCTTGTGTTTGTAAATAAAGTTTTGCTGAAACACAGCCACACCCATTCACTTATACAGCTGCTATGACATTCGCTCCTACAAAGGACCAGCTGGCCCGTAAAGCTGAAAATATTTACCCCCTGGCCCTTCATAGTGTTTACTGGCTC
Organism: Physeter macrocephalus; assembly: GCF_002837175.3. Classification (NCBI taxonomy): domain Eukaryota; kingdom Metazoa; phylum Chordata; class Mammalia; order Artiodactyla; family Physeteridae; genus Physeter; species Physeter macrocephalus. The sequence continues at coordinate 162,719 of NW_021145325.1, forward strand.
TGCACAAAGATCCTCTCTCACCGCCTCAAGGCCTGGCAGGGTTCTCTTCTCAGACTAAGTGTTCACTGAAGGTTCTGTTGGAGGAAAGAAGACAGCAGAGGCAGCCTCCCTGGAAGTGAAAGGAGTTCGGGCTGGTTCTGCCCGGCTCTGGCCAAGGAGGCCTGCCCCACGATCCGATCCGATCCTCGGCCAGAAGGGGGTCTGCCCACTCCCCGACTGCCAGCCCCGCCCCAGCCCGGCCCCAGGGAGTGCGTGTCATAGTAGGTGTGCGGGACTGTCAGGGTGACTGGCGGCTGGCAGCCCGCCAGCCTGTTTGCCTTTGAGGCTGCGGTGCGTGGGCCGCGCTGTCATCTCAACCTCGCTCTCACGTGGGATGGAGCCAGGCTTCTGCTCTGTGCTCTGGTGTTGGTGGGAACCACGTCTCCCTGACCCTGCAAGGTCAGCCCTGCAGCCTCTGGAGGGTAGAACGTGCTGAGCGAGGACGGGCACAGCTGCCCCAGCTCATTTTCCCGGAGCCCCAGCTGCCTCGGTGCAGCTCTGGTCCCGGTGCTGAGACCCACAGAATACGCTTTCATCTGAAGTTCACCTTTGGCCAGGCTTTCTCCTCATCAGCACTGCGGTCACTTTCTGGGATGGAGCAGCATCCCTGACCCCACCCCGTCGATGCCAGGAGCACCCCCCAGTCGTGACCACCACAGATGTCCCCAGATGTCATCCAGTGTCCCCTGGGGGCAGAATCACCCTGAGTGAGAGCCCCTGGGTTAAGGATCCCACGGACCCCCAGGAAGCTGTGTGTCCTGTGACCATCTGACCTCTGAGGTCCTGGGATGCCGCACACATTTAAATACACACCTGAGTGGGAGGGAGGGGAGGTGACTCACAGACAGTGGGGGTGACCCTGGCTTACACCATCTGACCATCGGGGATTTATTCTGGTGTCTAGTAAGAGCTAGGGACCTAACTCAATTGTTTTTCCAAATAACTAACACAGGATTTCTCCCCTTTGGCACTGTGGACATTTGGGGCCAGATCATTCTCTGTGGGGCTGTCCTGGGCATTGTGGGGTGTGGAGCAGTGTCCCTGGCCCACCCACTCCATGCCAGGAGCCCCTGGTCATGACAACCACCGATGTCCTCAGATATGGCCCAGTGGCAAATATGGAAACCACCTGCTCCGTTGAAAGTAACTCCTTGGCAGTAAGTGCTGGACTCTACCCGTCACTCAGAGACCAAACTAGGGAGGCAGAGAGGAGGTGAAACCAAAAGTCAGGCTGCAGCGATCCGGGCACCTCTGCATGTTCCACACCTGACGAGTTCCAAATATATGGTTTGCTGGGGGGTTCTGTTTTGGTTTTCCAAACCTTGTTTACTTCATGACCTGACCCTCACCAACTGTATTCATATCCTGGGGTTGGCCGCAACAAATGACCACAGGTGGGGCGGCTTCAAACCACAGAAATGTATCCTCTCCCAGTGCTGGAGGCCAGAAGCCCGAGATCAAGGTGTCCGCAGGGCTGGTTCCCTCGGAGGCTGTGAGGGAGGAAGTGCTTCCTGCTCTCTCCTGGCTTTCGGGGCTGCCGGTGATTCTTAAAGAATTCTTAAAGTTCTTGACCTGTAGACACATCAGCCCAATCTCTGCCTCTGTCATACACGGCCTTCTTCTCTGTGTGTCTGAGTCTTCACATGGCCTTCTTGTAGGGACGCCATCCACTGGATGTAGGGCCCACCGAAATCTGTGTAACTCTTTTTTTTTAGTACACTTTTTTTTTGGCTGCACCGGCCTATGGGGTCTTAGTTCCCCAACCAGGGATCAAACCCGTGCCCTCTGCATTGGAAGACGAAGTCTTAACCACTGGACCACCAGGGAAGTCTCCCAGCATGACTCATTTTAACTAGTTACATCTGCAGAGACCCTAATTCCAAATGAGGCCTGATGCCCAGGTACCAGGGGTTAGGACTGGAACATATCTTTCGGGAGGAACACAGTTCAGCCCACAGCACTACCTCTTTGGCCTTCCCTCCTGCTCTCCCAGCCTCACCCCAAGCCCCAGCTCTCCTGAACCCCACGTATGCCGGCCCCCGAGCCGCGTCCTTCGCACCGATCACAACGTGCTCCCGTGTAACCGGTTCAGCATCCGCCACGCTCCCCTGACTCCCCGACGTCTCCTGGAGGGCTGTGTGCTGGGTAGCAGCTTGCCCGGGAACATTCCCCCTCGAGGCCCGAGGAGGCCGCGCGCTGAGCTCCGTGCCCCTCCCGCGGTCACGAGTTTGAGGCAGGCGGGCGGGTGATGGCGATGTGGGTCCCTGGAGACACGACACCTGGCTTGTAGGCAGGGGGCGCTGCTCCCGGCCCAGCTGCCACCACGTGGGAAGTGGTCCGATGACCTCAGCTCCTCCAAGCGTCCTGAGAAGCTGGGAGGGTTGTTGTTGTTGTTTTTAATCCTTAAAGTTCCCGATTTGGACCGCGTCGCGCCCGGTATGCGGGATCTTAGTTCCCCAACCGGGGATCGAAGCGTGGAGTCTTAACCACTGGGCCGTCGGGGAAGCCCCCCAACTTGTACTTTAAAGATTGCTCTGTGGAGATGAAGTCCGTGTGGATTTCGGCTCCGGAAATCTAACTCCGAGAGGCGGCAGTGTTGTCATAGGCAGTCAATGCACGGGTAACCCCATCTGCTGTCACTCACACTAGGAGCCTATGCGCCCCAAGACACAGGCAGCATACAGAACATCTCCGCATATAACTTACTGGGCATTGGCCACGGCTTTCTAGAAAAGCAAACTTGAAGCTTTCAGCTGAGCTTTTGGCCCCAGGAATTAGCTTTTAATTATAAGGAAAGCAACTAGGCACTTTTTCCTCTGCCATTTTTATTTAATATTCTATCACTGCATTTTCTCACATCACTAAGTATTCTTTGAAAACATCGTTTTTCATGGCTGCCCATGATATATTAACATTGAGTTAATATATCATAATTGATGAACTAATTTCCTTACTATTGGCCACTTAGACTGTTCCCATTTTTTGCTTTATAAATAATGCTGCTGCGAGCAACTTTATGCCAATCTAATTACTTTAGAGTAATTCTCTCTAATTACTGATGTATTTCTTAATATATATTTTTAGAGATGGCATTAAGGGATCAGAGACCGTTACGTATTTTTAAGGTTCCCGGAAACACACTACTAAATTATTGTTGAGAAAGATTATGCCATCTTATACTATCTTTCTGTCCACACCCTCATCAACACGGGTATTACTTTTATTAATAGTCACCATTTTAGGGGAATTCCCTGGTGGTCCAGGGGTTAGGACCCCGGCTTCCACTGCAGGGGACATGGGTTCAATCCCTGGTTGGGGAACTAAAATCCCACATGCCGCCAGGTGCGACCAAAAAAAAAAAATAGAAAAAAAAATTCACCATTTTAAAGGTGAAAAGTAGAGTCTTCTTCTTTTTTTTTTTAATAGATTTTTTTTTTTTTTTTTTGTGGTATGCGGGCCTCCCTCTGTTGTGGCCTCTCCCGTTGCGGAGCACAGGCTCCGGACGCGCAGGCTCAGCGGCCATGGCTCACGGGCCCAGCCGCTCCGCGGCATGTGGGATCCTCCCAGACCGGGGCGCGAACCCGGTTCCCCTGCATCGGCAGACGGACGCGCAACCACTGCGCCACCAGGGAAGCCCTAGATTTTTTACTTTGGGATGATTTTAGATTTGCGGAAGAGTTACAAAGATAATACAGAGATCTCCTGTTTATCCTTCACCCAGCTTCCCCTGATGTTAACTCACATAACCAGGGTGCATTTGTCATACATGAACGTTGCTATGTTACTATTAACCAAGCTCCACGGTTTATTCAGATTTCACTAGTTTTCCCACTAATGGCCCTCTTCTATGTGTCACCCTTACATCTCCATTTTGCTGATGAGAAGATGGAGGTTCAGAGAAGTTAAGTGACTTACCAAAGTCACAGAGCTGCTGAGTGGCACAGCCTGGATGCAACCCACACCTGAAGGACTCCAAATCCAGGAGTACTCCAAGCATGCCTCCCTCCCTCTCATCCCATCCTAAGTCACCCTTGAAACAAGCAAAGGCTGGTCTCTAATTCTCCATTAACACATGAGGTGATCCAAGGCAAGGAGCTGGGTGATTAACCACCATGAAAGAACTAAGTAGGCATCCTTCTCTTCAAACAGCCACCTTGAGAAACTATTTCCAAGGAATATGCCATCTCGTGACATTTCTGGATGCATCCTCAGAAATCACTTTCAGAGACAAAGCAAAAATCTTATACCGAAGAAATACACTCCTGTGACTTGGCAATAGTAATATCTCCCATTCAAGCAAAATCAACCCTGTTCCTGTTGGGCCGTCCACCTTACTCACCACTGAGGGACCTCTGGCTGGGTGGAGGGCACTCTAAGATGGTCCCCCAGCGACCCCCAACTCCTGGTCCCCGTGCCTGTATCACTGCCCCCCCGCTGAGTGAGAGCAGGACCTGTGACTTGCTTCTAACCGCTAGAATACGGCACTGGCTGGGGATGTCATTTCCATGACTATCGTGTGTGAGAATGTAACTTCCACCTTGCTAGCAGACTCTCTCCTTTGCTGCTGTGATGAACAGGTTTCCATGCTGCGGAGGCCCACTGGCCAACAGCCAAAAAACCGAGAACAGCCTCCAGCCAACAAGAAACTAAGCCATGCCAACAGCCACATGAGTGAGCTTGGAAGCAATCCTTCTCCAGTTGAGAGAAAAGACAGCAGCCCAGGCCGACAATCTGACTGCGGCCTGAGAGACCCTGAGCAGAAGACCCAGCTACGCTGCACCTGGATTCCTGACCCGTGGAAACGGAAACTGTGAGACAATAAACGTGTGTCGTTTCAAGCCACTAAGTTTGTGGTGACTTGTTATGAAGCATGAGCAGGCTATACCGACTGCTTCCAAATTCAAATCCACCCTCTAAAGGTGAAAATCTGAAATGTATTTGAAACATACAAATTTGTATATTTGAAATATACAAAAGCAGGGCAGCCTGCTCTTGAAGGCAATCACATCTATGCAACGTTCCAAGGACAAGGTCTCCCAAGGTGACTGTCTGAAGACGGAGAGGACACCTGCTTCGATGTGAAATCTGGGGGTGGTGAATTATCCTTAGCTGACGATCATAAGCAGATTTTCACACTCAATAGCATATACTACATCAGGCAGTTTTTCTGCATTATCAGGTTTGAAAGCTGTGCTGTTGTGTGTCACCAAAAATAAAAAACTGATTCAGAAAACAATGCTATATGTTTATATATATGTATATATATCGTACTACTTTTCTTAAAACAGAACTGCCAGAACGCCTCCCCCTCTGGCTGAGACCAGAATAGATAAAAGTCCAGATTTTTACACACTTGGGATTGCCAATGTTTTAACACATGGAACATTCCATGGGGTTGCAAACTGCTTTATAGTCTTCAAATATATCCTGACTGTGCCAACCACCCTGACAGTTGGTCATATTCATAAATGAATTGAAACAGATCACATTCTTGGAGACAGATGCACGGTGGAACTAAAGGGTCTCTCCGCCACAGAGGGGGCCTCATTAAACCCCCGGACCATCACAGGAAACAGGAGTCTGGCTTTTACGAGACATCCAGGCTCAGGGAATACTGGAAGGGAGAATGCCATGGCCAAGTTCAGTGTTATCCATTGAAAACCCGTGACTGCAAAGACCAGGAAATGCTGGCCAGCAAGGAGAGAAAGAGGTCGCTCGCTCGGAGCTAAAAAGGCAGGGAACGTTATTTACCAAACCAGGCTGGTGAGAGACTGCAAATCTCAGCTTGCGTGGCCCCTCTTCTGAGGACAGCTCTGAAGGACAGCCATGACCTAAATTGGTTCATATGTGGGCTTCACCCCACAGCTGGGAAAGAGTTCCCCAAGATCCTGTAGGATACCAAGAAAAACTTACATTCACATATATTGCATAGAGGTTCTCAATGAAGAAGAGAAACAATTTTGCCCCCAGGGGACACTGGGCCATGTCTGGGGACATCTGTGGTCATCACAACTGGGGGGCTCCTGGCATCGAGTAGGTGGGGGTCAGGGATGCTCCTCCACACCCCACAGCGCCCAGGACGGGCCCACAGAGGACAAGCCGGCTCCACCGCAGCCCTGATGTCAGCAGTGGGGCGGCTGAGAAAGCCTACCCAGCCTGGCCCTCAGGGCTAGAGGGACTCATTCATCTTTATTACAGACCCAAATCTATGTCATCCCCGCAGAGGAAAAACAGCCGCTTAATTACATTTCCATACGTGCTACCAAGAATTTTTCTAGGGAAGATGGTTTGGGAACAGCATCTGGAGACAGAACATTCCAGGCAGTGCTGAGTCAGTGTGGGGCTTCAAGCTTCACTCTGATGTCAACAGGCATCACAGAGCAGCCAACAATTCCAAACATGTTATCTTTGGCTTTGATCCCATTACATACCAATTCTGCCCCCACCCCATCCCAGGGACACTGGACAATGTCTGGGGACATCTGTGGTCATCGTGACTTGGATGGGGGTGCTCCTGGCATCGAGTGGGCAGGGCCAGAGAGGCTGCTCCACACCCCACAGTGCCCAGGACGGCCCCCCAGAGGATGACCGAGCCCCACTGTCAGCAGGGCCGAGGGGGGTACCCCGCTTTGGAGGCAATGAGCCTGGAGAAGGTCCGGCGTGGAGGGTGAGGAACGCAGACGGCGGGGATTGCACCTGCGAGACAACAACGCAGATGTCTACGGCGCACAGATATTCCCCCACCCACCAGCCACTCCCGGGTGACCGGCCGCTGCCCTAGCAGTGACCGAGTGTGGCCTGTGCGCTGCCAACCTTCCACAGATGTCAGTGCAAATGTCCCTTTGGCTCAAAGGACAAGTCCATCCTTGTGACACCCTAAGGCCCTCTTGCCCCGTCCAAATATCTCTCATCCTCTGGCCCAAAATCAGGCAGGGAGAAAGTCATCCAGTGGCTAAGCAATTACTCCAACTCCAAAGTCTCACTATGCCACAAGGCCACCTGCATTCCACCAGGTTCCAGAAGGTTCCAGAAAGTTCCATAATTCTTGACCTCTCACCTCCCCCACATCTTACCCGCTCTCCGAGTCCCCCTTCCTGAAAGGAGGGCAGGACTTTCAACAATCCCACAGCCTTGCCTCACTCACTGCTTTCTCCCAGGGACCCCAGAGCACCTGCCGTCCTTCTAAGTTCCATGCATGGCCGGTTAGGGCCCAGGGTTGGCAGGACCTATGTCCAAGGTGTGACTGTTCAGCAGCCCCAGACGCA
>NW_021145326.1:0-34051 GCF_002837175.3 Physeter macrocephalus
GTGGTGAGCTTGCTATTTTTTTCCTCTTTCCTATCCTCCATTTGTCTTTCAGGATCTTCTCCATCGTGTTTCCAAAGAGATCTGTTTAAAACCACATCATCAGCATCCTGGGCCCCACATGGGCACGCTAACCGCTGTTTACCATCGGATAAAGCCATTTCCTCAGTATTACAATCTTTTTGGTCTGGGCCCAGCCTAGCCAAGCAACATAATAATCTTCTACACCTCTACCCCTTGTAACACAAAGACATCATAAGTTCATGCTACATTTTCTAGGCCACTATCTTAGACCATTTCCACTGTAAGCAATTTACATGTATTCATTTATTTAGTCTTCACAACAGCCTTTTTGGTTGGTACCAAAACCAAATTTTATAGATGAGGAAACTGAAGCAACAGAGAGGATAAGTAACTCACACAAGATCTTGTAGCTAGTTAATCCTCATAATAGCCCTCTGTAGTTACTATACCCATTTTTGTAGAAGCAAAAACTGAAGCTCTGGAAGGTTAAGTATAACTTGCCAGAGATCACCTAGTAAGTAGTGTTGGAGCCAGAACTCCAAAATCTTTATGTTCATCTGCAAATAGGAAAGTGTCAGAAATAGCCAAAGCATGATCCTACTAAGGAAGATAAATCCATTCCTGCCAACAACCGAAAGACCTAACAAAATCTTGCCCCAGACAGGAGTCAGACATTTAGGCTTTGAGTCAGCTAGAATATAGTTGCTCAGAAGCATCAAGACAGTTGACTGCAAGAGCTCAATCTCCACTCCTATAAGAACTTGGGGTTCGTCCCACTATTACATAATAGTCTATTCATGGCTGCAAAAACAATACATTAGTAGTTTTTTTAATCTTTAATTTTTTTAACCTTTAATATCCCTTTAATACCTATTTAACAGCTGTTCTAGATAATATGTAATGATAATAGTACAAAACTAATTTCATATCAATGTTTGTCCTATCTCAAGATGTCCTGCAAGGAGGTCCCCTGTTCTGTTACCTGAGAACCATTAGGCTCCAACTGCCAATATCACCATATCTCACTGATGCTCTGACAGTATTGTTCTAGGACTCCTCCCACTTTTGAGGATTACCCACTATAAAACCAGGCACATAGGGATAGGAGTCAGGAAAAGGAGAGGGCAGGTTGAATCACAGGAAATGAAAGCTCTATATCAGTAAAGGATTTCTGAAACTTTAGAATCATGCCCCCCCACAAAGATTGTAGATCTCACTTTAAGAAATATTGGTCCCAAAGTCATCTTTTATATCTATTCTTTTATAAATTAAAACTTTATAAAACTAAAACTTCTTTTGCAGGAGTAATTTGCAATTGAAGAAGCATCATAAACTTGAGGATTCCCGCTCTTAAGAATATAACTATGAATTCCCAGAGGCTCTCAGAATCCAGTTTGAAAAACATCACCCTAGAAAACACCTGAAATGCAAACTGAGGTCCAAAACTGAGAGGGCCGCCAAACACAAAAAGCAAAATTAAAGCAAGGAGCAGATGAATAACATAAATTGGCCAGGAATGGGGAGCATTAAATCTTAGAAAATGGCAAAAGTATGAGACATCTGATTCTAACCAACCCTGCCCCTGAGTATTTCCAAAGCTTCGGATCTAAGATTTTTTTTTTCTCAAGTCCTTTCTCCTAACACCAGCCCATTGTGCTCTTAACCAAGTTCCCAAAGATGAAGGAAAACTTAAAATTTCTTTCCTCTGTTTCACCTCATAGTTCTCAGCTTCTCCCTAACTTTCCTGTTGCCTGGTTATAATTACAGATTTCTATTCTTCTAACCTTTTAGTGATTCTCCTCTAGGCAATCATTTATAGTGATTTCCAGCCCCATCCTCCAAGCTCTAGAGCATTTAGCTATTCTCATTTCAAAAGCCTGAAACTCATTAACTCCTAACAAAGTAATAGATGTCAAGTTATTATGCTTCCTAAAATTATAGCACCACAGAATGGTGACATTAAATAGAAAAAAATGTGTCCCTTCTTAAAACCTTTTAATCCTTCCCATCACCTCAGATAGGAGTCTGATAAGTACAGTTTCATGGACTAAGTCTTCCCAACTCTCCCATATCTATCTCCTCAGGCTCCTACCATATCAGTCTCACCAAGCAAAGATATCAAGTCTCAGGCTAGAGAGGCACTTCCTGCAAGTCAGGCATCAATCGGGGGCTACTTCACCATTCCTAAGGGAACAGAAAGAACTAGACCTGGGCTAGGAAGGAAGCATCTCCCTTGGGCTCCCCCATAACATGGCCTCCCTCCCCTCCCCCTTAGCCTATGTCCTGAAACCGACAGTGACAGACACGTTCAACTCCCACTCTTTATTGGGACAAAGGAAGAAGAAGGCAGACCAACACCACAGGCCCACCCGCCAGGGGTGTCCAGACTTCAGCACCTAGTACAGCATGAGTATATCATAAATACAGGCAACATGGGATGGGTGAAGTGGGGAAAGTTTCCATACACAGGAAGAAGCCTAGAGGCCCTTCTAGTCTTGGAAACTGAGGCATATACTGTACTGGCACAGTCTACTTACAGATGAAAAAGATAGAGGAGGGCTAGATTTCCATTTTGCAGATAGGGAGCTATTCCCTACTGCGGATTGGAAAGAGAAAAGAGATTGCATGGAGGGAAATGCCTTTTTATACATTTGGAAGAAGAGCAGATTTCACCTTATAGATGGGTATGGGAGGGAAGGAGAAAGTTTATTTTACATGTTAGCAGAAGTGGATGTGGGAGGAAAGTGTCATTTTTGCAGACAGGGAAAGTACTTCGAGGATGATCAGTTTATATGGGGGAGTGTTCACAGGCCATTCCATTCCCAGGTGACAGAAGGGAGAGAGGTGCAGGAAAGGAAAAGGTCCTAGGCCTAGAGAACAAGAGAGGTGTACCCCACAGGCACCAGCCCCTCCACTCCATCCTTCCCGCAGCGGAGCCAGTCCTCATCCACAGTGGCGATGACACGCAGCACTTCCCCATGCCGGAAGCTCAGCTGGTCAGGTCCTGCAGCATTGTGGTCACAGAGAGCTCGGACTGCCCTGTGAGGAGCCAGAGGGAGATGCTGGGCTGAAGTGAGGCAGGGGTGCCCAGCTGTCCCCAGCCTCACCTTCCCACTGTATGGTATGTCCCTGTTGGTTCAGCTCAGTAAACATCAGTTGGGCTCTGGAAGAGACATGGGGACCATCTATCAACATGTTGATTCTATTTGGGGCCCCAGCCCTCTCCTGAGCTCCAAACCCACTCTTTAGCTGCTTATTTGATGCAATTTGCACTTCTCTGGTGCTTCAAATTCAACATATGCAAACTAAATGACGCATCTTAACCCTCCAAACCAGTCCCCTTGTGTCCGCTATAGTGGTAAACGGCATCACCTTCCACCCAGTTGCTCCTGGAAAAAACCAGGCTGTCTCAGTCTTTACATCCAATCGATCACCAAAACCTGTTTGGTGTTTGTATCTCCCACCACTCCATTTATCTTTCTCTTCAACCCCACTGCCATTGTCCTCATTTAGGCCTCCGTACTCTTTCTCTGGACCACTGGCATATGATCTAACTGGTGTGCCTGAATCTTGACAACCCTCTCCAGCTCCATTCTCCAAACAGCAGTCAGAGAGCTGTTTAAGTCTAAAACTTAAAACAACCAAGCCTATTATCACCAGACCCTTCAGTGGCTCCCACTGCCTTCGAGTGATGTACAGGTTTCTTAGCTGGCCTACTGAAGCCATCAACCTCCCTAACACTGCTGCCAGCATCCTCCACTCCAGCCACAACTAATCATGTACTCATAGTTCCTCACTTACCACACCTGGGCTTCTCCACCTTTGCATCCTGTTCCTTCAGATGCACACCCCACACCATCACTAGGCCTTCTCTGAGTCCCCAGGCCTGGGGAAGAAGCCCTGTCTTTATGGCTCCAAAGGACTCAGTCTTCCTTTCCTAGAGTCTTTCCCACACAGAACTGTAAATGCTCGTTTATTCACTGGTATCCCCACTGGAAAACAAGCTCCTTGTGGGCAGGGACTCCAACAGGTTTTCCTTTGCATTCCCTCCCCCAGCATAATGCTAAGCACATAGTAAGTACTTGAAAAGTACTTGAATGGAAAATCAAGAAGCCTAATTCAATGGATTGAGAGAACCGAAGCCAGACCCTAAAGTCAACGCAGCCCCTCATACCAAATTAGAAGACCCCACTAAAGAGAAGAACAGTGCCCCAGTGGACACACGTGTGCATTCGTATACACATACAGTAATAAAAGTTACCACTAACTGGGCACCTTCTGTGTGCCAAATGCTTTTATATTGAATAAAATCACGTTTAGTCTTCATGAAAACCATAACAAAAGTATAAATTATCCTCTTTTTACAGAGAAAGAAACTAAGGTTCAGAGAAATTAGTGTCACGCCAATAATAAATAGCAAAGATGCAACGCAAACCAAGCACTGTCTGACTTTACAGCCCAAGGCCGTTTACACCGCCTCCCATCCACTCTGTGAAGACAGAAAAACACATAGGTATAACACGCACACCGCTTTCTCCCCGACCCTCCTTACCTGTGGGTCTGCGCTGTGCTGGGTGCCGAGACCTCAAGTTCCTTAGGAGAAGAGGGAGTCTCGGGAGGTGCCCCCCGCTTCACCAGAGCCAACACACTCACTGTCGGGGGCAGCCAGCTGGATGGTCTCCTGGAGGAAAGGATGCAGGGTCACAGAGGTCAACCCACCTCCATAAAAAGAACCCAAGTACCCAGGACTTTGGAGGGAGGAAGAGACTGAGGGACGCAACTGTGGTTCAAAAGAGGTCAGGAGTTAGTCACTGCTGACGGCAGAGTGGCAGTTGTGGGACAGTTACCTTTAGGGTGACTAGGGAGGTGACAATGAACATCTACACCAAAAACCACAAAGGGACCTATGGAACCAGCAGGCTTAGATCCAGAGGGTCACTAGGGAGCACCTGAAGCCATTAAGCAGCTACCAATGGTCAAAACCTAGAGCAGGAGTTGGCAAATTTTTTCTTTTTTTCTAAAGGGCCAGAAAGTATTCTTGGCTTTGAGGGCCAAGAGGCAAAATGGACAATATTATGCAGGTGTTTACATAACTGTTAAAACTTAACGACTTAAGAATATAATCATTTTTACTTCAGGGCTGTAGAAAAGCCAGACTGTCAACCTCTGACCTAAAGGATCCCTACCGAGTTTCAAATTGGGGTGACTGAGGGAATTCCCTGGCGGTCCAGTGGTTAGGACTTGGCGCTTTCACTGCTGGGGCCCAGGTTCTCAATCCCTGGTCCAAGAACTAAGATCCCACAACCTGCGTGGTGTGGCCAAAAAAAAAGAAAAAAAACAAATTGGGGTGACTGAGGGCTCTGAGAGGAGGTCAGAGGTCATGGAGAGGACCAGGGACCCCATTACCTGGACTTTGGGGCTCCACTCTCAGTTTCTGTGAGGCCCCCAGGCACTCCAAATAGTCTCCCCAGCCATACGCCTCTGCCTGGTGCAGCTTCCTCTGCAGGCAGGGACCTCTCCTGTGCGACCTCAGCTGCAGTCCTGTGATGCCTTGATCCCCACCGGGGAAGAAGGAAGCCCTCGGTGCCGCCAGAGGCGTAGACCCGGGAAGCCTGGGTCAGCTGCTCCCACCAGCTGCCTGGGGTAGGAGGGCTTGAGGGGGCCGAAGGGCCTGGAGGGGTCTCCCCAGAATCCCCCCGGAGGCTCTGGGCCAGCCGACCCCCCCAGTGCAGCATGGCTTGCACAGTCTGCTGCAGGGCTGGAGGTGAGCCTGGGGGGTCAGGGGCCTGAGGCAGGCCCAGGGGCAGGTGGTGGTGGTGCTCAAAAAGCAGGTCCAGGTGGAAGGTGAGCACCGACAACGGCTGCAGCAGGAGCAGCAGCTCCGTGGACAGGGAGGGGCAGCCGCCCCGGGCCAGGGAGAAGAAGCTCGTGGGCAGGTACAGGAGGGACAGCAGGCCTGGGGAAGATCAGGCTAACATCAGCCCCTGCTCTGGGCCTAGTCCAGAGCATCAGCCCACCAATCAGCAAACATCCTCCCGGGCCTCTTACTATGCTGGGCACTGGGGCAGAGAGAGGGGGACACGGAGGGGTGCAGAGCTGCCACATCCCCGCCTGTGTGGAACCACGGCCTAGAGAGGGAGACACACGTAGAACGTGTGGTGACAAATATATAACGAAAAGGAGGACTTGAGGGCCATGGGAGCAAAATGGGCGGGCGGAGTGGGGAATGGGGGCGAGTTAGACTAGTTTGAGGTGGGGGTGGAGCCTCGCTGAAGAAGGACCCAAAGGATGAATGAAAGTTAATGAGGAGGCAGGAGGGGCAGGAAGCCCTATTCTAGGTGGAGGGACAGTAAAAATAGGGCCCTGGGGCAGGAAGAACAGGAAAGGAAGACTGTCACAGGACCAGGGAAAGCCCCAGACCTGAAGGCAGTGAGCAGAAGAAGGCAGAGCCAGATAACCAGACTTTGGAGGTTACAGTGAGGATATGGGTCGTTCCTCCTATGGACAATAAGACTTCTTGAAAGAGTTTTAAGCAGGAGAGTAGTAAGATCTGGCACCAGGGGGAACCAACAGAAGAGATCCCTTCCCCCACCGGCCCCAGCCTAGCACCCCCATCGTCTCCCATCTGAGCCTCTGACCTGCATCTTCCTGGAGACTGGAAAACCACAGCTCCAACTGCTTAGTGCTGGGGGAGAGAGGAGGGAACAGAAGTTCAAGGAGGTGGAGGACTCCAGCCCCCTGTGGGTGGAGGATGGGAGATGAGATTGGAAGAGGGAAGGCCATCTCTGGGGACATGGGGCACCCACCATGTGTCCCACCCATGACACTCCTGCCGTCCCCAGGCCGTGGGAGGGATGCCAGAAAGAAGGTCACTCACTTGAGGAGGCCCAGGATGAAGGCGTGGAAGCGGCTACGGCTGCTTCTTAGCAGGGCCAGACGGCTGACCTGGCCATACAGGGTTCCGAGGGAACGGGCGCTGGAGCCTGAGGACACAGGGCGCAGTCAGCCAGGCCCAATCCCTGCCCCCACCCGCCCAGCCCCACACTGTCCCCCCTTCACCTGGCTTCACAGACGCCTCCACCACGCTCCAGGGGCTGCTCCGGCGCTGCCCAGTGATGAGGTCTTTCCGGAAAGGCTTCAGCCCGTCGGCCACCAGGGCATGGAGGGCCGGACAAAGGGTGGTCAGCACGAGGTGCCCCACATCTGGACTCAAACGGCTATCCCCCAACTGGGCCTGGAGGCAGTGCAATGGGCATGGGTCCAGAGATACCTCCAGCCTTCTCCCCGCCGATTGTTCCTGCGCCTCAGAGCTACATTCACCTCCTCAACCCCAAAGCCCTTCCCACAGGCACCTTCACCTTCTGCACTAAGTTCCGGGCGGCCCCAAAGTGCGAGATGATTTTATCCACTGAAGCGCTGACGGCTATCAGGAGACCTGGGTGGGGGCCAGGGAAGGGAAGAAGCGTCAAAGCCCCCTGTCTCTCCCTAGGCAAACCCCAAGGGACTTGGAGAGCCCGGTTTACACAATTTGATCCTGAGAGAGGAGGGCCTAAGTGAGGGGAAGTTGATTCCCAAGCCAAGGGTCAAAAGTCAGGGTGTCCTACCTTTTTTCTGCTCCTGCAGCTGGCCAGTCCCACTCTGGGCTTCTGCCATCCACAGTCGCTGGTCGCCGGGGACACCGGTGAACGACCAGGAACTACGAACTGGGGTAAGGGAAGAAGAAGGCAGTGACACTTACCAGGGGTTACCCCAAGGACTCCAGGCTTCTGCACGGGTCATCTCCCGCGGGTCTGCAGCATCCCTGCCCTTCAAGTCTTGGGAAAGGGAGCACAGGGCTGGGTGGAGCATAGGGCAGCTCGACCCAGGCTCCCAGAGTCAAATCCTGCACATATCTCAGCACTGCCATCCTGCTCCCCACTTCCCGGTTCCTATTTCCCTTCCTCACGGCCCAGCTCCCACCTCCTCGATCCCGGAAGTCCCGACGTGGGGCAGCCGCGCTCACCTCCCGCCTGCCAGGCTGGGGCCTGTAAGGCGGGAGATGACAGGGCGAGGGAAGGGAGGGGCAGCCTTGTGCCCGCCGCCCGGGCCCTTGTCAGGTCCGCGGGGACCCAAGGAGCACGTGGGGAGCCTGGACCAATGGAAAGACAGACAGACGGGAAAGGGAGGAGAGACAGGGGGAGAGGAGACCCAAGGATTGGGAGGCTGGAAGGCGCCGGAAAGGGGAAACCGGGGTCCTGCGCCAGCATCTCGGAGGAGGGCGCCCGCTGCAGCCCACGTGGGGCTGGCCCCATGGAGAAGGAGTGACCAGAACCCCTTCGGCCAATAAGCTCAGCGAACTTCACCCTCTACCCTTCCCGAACAAGGTGGGGATCAGGCTCTAACGGCACTGGCCAGGGAATTCCACAGAGGGTGTGACCCAAGGTCCTTACCAATGGACTTGCTGGGACCCCCTTAAACGCATGGAAGCCTGCTAAGCCCGTATCCACTATGCCCGGGCCTCGAGGGAGAGTGGCCGGGCCACGCAGCGGGGAAAGCAGCAACCTTCGCCCAGCACAGGGAGCCAGCAGGGCCAGACTCCCCAGTACCAATGAACTTAGAATCCGCCCAGGTTCAAGGGCAGGACCCAGACGGGTAACCCCGGAAAAAAACTGAAAAATCGGTCTGGACGAGGATGGGTGGGGCTTTGGAGTGGGCGGGGCAGCCCCGCCAGAGGCGTGGCCCGCGGGGCTGGCCCGGGTCCGTCTTACGTAGCCTGGGAGGAGGCGGTGGGCTCCTGGTCCAGCGAGGGGCCTTCGGCGGACGAGGTGGCCATGGCAGCGGGGGGGCGGGTACCTGGCGGAGTGGGGAAGCCGCGGCGGGGAAGGTGCTACTTCTGGGAAAGAGCGGGGACAGCAGCAGTGCCAGCTCAGGGCTGGCCAGGCAAGGCAGGTCCCCCCTAGCCGGAGGCGAATAGGCCCCCACCGGGGACAGGCGGACAGGCAGCAGCTGCTCCTCTGGGGGACTCGGCGCCCCCAGTAGCCGCAGCCCAGCGCCGGGCCAGCCGGCCAGAGGCGCCAGGAGCAGAGACCCAGCTGCGGCCGCGCCCCCACCCTCCAACAGGGGGCGCCCGTCAGCCGAGAACCGGAAAACCAGAGGCCGAGGGAGCAGGAGGGGACGGGCTGCAGGCGGGATTGGCGGGGCAGGTGCGGAGGGGAAGGAGGCCAGCGGGATGGGCAGCCAGGCAAGGAGGGGCGGGAGAAAGAGGGAGCATACAGTTAGTCCCGTAACCCAAGGACCCACCCAGTTTCCCTTTCCCGGAGCGCTCCCTGGTAGAAGGGGACGGGAAGGATGGGTGACACAGAATGGAGGGGAGACAGGGGGTCGGGTTGGAAGCTTTAGGAGGTGTGGGCGAGGCCAAAGCCCAGCCCTCCTCTCGCTACCTCCTGTGGCCTCTTACCCTCAACGCCGGCCTGCGGGCCTGGCTCTTCCGGCTCCTTTGCGGCTGGGGCCTCCTCACCAGCAGCTGGGCTCCCCGCCCTGCCCTCTTCGGGCTGCCCCTCTGCTATGGGCTGCAGCCCAGGTCGGTTCTTCTTCCTCCGGGGAGGGACGGGTGGAGGTGGGGGCTGGGGCGGGACCAAGGCCCAGCCAGCTGGGGGGTCTCGGGGCGGGACTGGCGGGGGCGGGGCCCGGCTTCGGGACCTGAGTTCCTTGAAGGTGGTGACTTCCCGGGGAGGCGCCGGGGAGCCACCGAGCGACCCCGTGGGGGGCAGCTCGGTGTCTGGCGAGAAGACGATGAGCCAGTCACTGCGGTCTTTCTTGGCCTGCGGCACGAGGGGCAGCCCTGGGCCCCGCTTACGCTTCTGGGCCAGCTCGTGGAAGGACGTGATTGTCCGGTGGGGCACCGGCTCCTTGCTGACGTCACTTCTCCATCCCCCATCAGTTTTCCCTGCATCTGTTTTGGAGCCCGTATCAGTTATTCCAGTATTGGTCTTCCAACCGGAGTCGAATTTTCCAGGTTCAGTTTTCCAGCTAGAGTTAGTATTCCCATTGACTTTCCAATCAGAGTTATTGTTCTCAGTGATTTTCCAGCCAGCTTCAGTTTTCTCTTTGTCAATTTTCCAAATGGGGTTGATTTTCCAACTGGGTTCGGTTTTCCCAGCATCGATTTTCCCATCATCAGCCTCTAGGAGGTCAGAGGTAGGGAGGTCCTGCTCCTCAGCCTCATCCTCTTCCTCTAGTCCTGGGGAAGGCAGGTCCTGGCAGGTGGTCAGGGCATTGCAGTTGGAGTCCAGGCCAAGGCCAGGTGGAGAGGAAGCTTCAGAGCAGGAATCAGGAGAGCAACAAAAGCTGTCTGGGGAGCAGGCGCCTGGACCTGCAGAAGCCGGTGGGGAGCCTTGCTCCAAAGGAATGATGCTGGGCTGAGGGTGGACATCCTCATTGCCAGGGAGGTCCCTGGAGTAGACCGAGATGGGGGACTCATCAGGGCTAAGATCTGAGCAGGAGCTGAGAGAGGAGGAGCAACCCGGGTCTGAGGGAGAGGCAGCCCCCTCTTCGTCCTGTGCTGGGTCCTGCCGGTTTTCTAGGTCTGGCCCATGCTCCTGGCAGCATCGGCAGGGAACGGCTGGGCTGTTGGAATTGGCGTCTACCAAGGTCCCGCTGCAGGGGCCCCGGCTCTCCTTGCCCCCAGTGTCCCCTGAGGGGGGGGATGTGCTCAAGGGCCCCTCCCGAAGCTCCGGACGGCGGGACAAGTGCAGGCCCAGAGAGACATGCTGGAGGTGGATGTGGTTGAGGTTGCAGAGTAAAGCCCTCTGAGGGGACAGCATGGTGCCAGCGGCGACGGGATGGCCTCTAGAGAATGAGGAGGAGCAGGCCTCTCACATCCACCTACCTGGCAACCGCAGATGCAGCCCTAGAAGACAGGGATGGTGAAACCCAGCCAGTGAGGGAGCGGGCCGCGGGAAGGACACGGAGGTGACTGACGGCTGGGGGAGGCCTGGAAAGGCGCCTTGGACAATATTTAAATGAGATGCAAATAGACATCGACTGGCCATTAGTTTCCGCTGCAGTGTTTTGCAGGTGGAGTCGAATGTAACCCCTCGGGAATGGGGCGGGGAGGGTCAAAGAATGCGGCTGCGCTCTCGATCTCCTTGGAGGTGCGGGGGCTTGTAAAAGAATGGGGCCCAGAATGGACTCCGGTTCCTCTCTGCTGCAATCTGGCCCTGCTCCCCAGCCTGCCCCTCACTCCCAGGGGAAGGGGTCAAGGGACGCCCCGCCCAGATGCTCTGAAATTGGATGGTGGAGAGGCTCGTCTGGCTGGTTGATGCAGAAAAGGGGCGGGCGTGGGGGAAAGGACGGAGCAGCCGTCATCATGTCAACTCCGCCTGGCAGGCCAGCCGGCACAGACACCGAGCTCCGGCCTCCAGCCACGGTGCACGTTCACCCTGCTCCGAAAACCAGGGCGTCTATCCATTCTCTCCGCACTTGTCTCTATCATCCAGCTACCACCCCACCCCTTCTCTATTCATTTTTTACCGCTAACCTCTCTTGCCCCACCCCGCGTGCCCCAATCCGTCCATCCACACCCACAGGACGAGCCATCCTCACCAGGGTCCTCCTGCAACCGCTCCAGCGTCTGCTCCTTCGCAGCTCGGGTCCCCGCCCGGCCCGCACAGACTGGAGGGGAGGGGAGCTGGGGACAACCCGGCCGCCAGCGCTGCGCAGCCGCGCCCCTTCACGCATGGGCGTGGCGTGGCTCAGACCCAGCCCCCAGCGCTTGACGTCTCGCCTGTGTCACCCACCCAGGCCCGGCTCAATGGCTTTCGATGCGTCCTAAGCTTTCAGTCCCAAGGGGGTCCTGAAGCCAAGGCCCGAGGTCCTCGCTTCCATGCAACTGCCCCGCACCCTGCCCATTCTGGACAGAGCTGCGCCCCTGGCTGGCACAAGCAGGAACAGAAGAACCACAGGTTAGACAACAATTTATTGAGAGCCTCCCCTCTCCACCTTCACAGTCTCTAAGTCACTTTTTCCGCTTGTAGATCTTGTTTGCCAGCCCCAGGAAGATGGCTGGGGGCAGGGGCGCAGCATACTGTTCAATGAGACCCATAATGCGGCTGTAACTGTGTTCCTCGTACTGCGTGAACACAGCCCGAAGATTCATCTCCTCGTATAGAGCCTTTACCCGGGCCACCTTCTCGGCCTCCTTCTGCCCATAGTTCTCCTGAAGGATTGGAGGGAGGAAAATGGGCTTATTAATCTCCCCCCAGCACCTCCAGGTCCCCTCTCCTGCCCCCATCCAGATATTCCAGAACATCTCCAATGCCATTCACTCCATTCCTGCCTCCAGTTTCAAGTGTCTCTTGGTATCTAAGATCTTGAACCTCCCCCTTCCCATCCCAAATGCTCAGATAGTGGCTCAGGCCTCAGTTTCCTCTAGCCCAGGGTTTCTCAACCCTTGGCACAATTGAAATTTTGGGCTGGATAATACTTTGTGTGGAAAGCTACTGTATGCATTTTAAGATGTCTAGCAGCATCTCTGGCCTCTACCCACTACAGATACCTGTGGCACATGCACACACACCAAGTTATGACAACAAAAAAATGTCTCCTGACACTGCCAAACGTCCTCTGGGGGGGCAAAATCACCCCCACTGAAGAACCACTGCTCTATCCCCTTTTTCAGCAGCTCAGGGATCCACAGCCCTCTCTCAGGCACCTGCAGGATCTGGCGCTGTTCCGGAGAGGCCCGTTGCAGACACTGAACCACCAGCCAGCTGCACTTGTTGTCCTGGATGTCAGTGCCGATCTTGCCCGTCACACTGGGATCCCCAAAGAGATCAAGGTAATCATCCTGGGTGGGGGCGGGTGCAGAAAAGGAGGAGTGAAGAGGCTCCAAGGCAGGGAAGGAGGAAAGTTGGAGCCTTTTCTCTGCCAGTGCCTCATGCCTTCCTACCTGAATCTGGAAGAACTCTCCCATCTCCAGCAGGATCTTCTTGGCATTGGCATGCTCCTTCTCCCCATCAATGCCCGCCTACAGTGAAAAGGGGATTAACAAGCCATACACCAGGGGTGCCTTCATCTTCCTGGCCGCTTCATTCCACGAGGTCTTGCCCCAGTGCGGCCCCCAAATCTTCTCTCCACTCCTTTCAGACATCCCTGGCTTCCCTGATCTAGGAAGTCCTGACTGATGGTCCAGCCCCTATCCCACTTATTTTAGCTAGGTCTTCCTGTGAGTCATAGTAGAGGTGAGTCCATTCTGGAGGCCCTCAGACTATCTCTTCTCTCACAAGGCTCAGTCCCTGAGTCACGCTGATCCTTCTTCCTAATCTTTTTGCCATTTCCAAATTCTTTCATGATGAAAAGGCAACTTGGGGAAGGTCAGCATAGACAGTTAATCCCACTGACCGCCTCCGAATCCAGTCTCCTCCCTCTCAGCCTGAATTATATCCTCCCCACTCCGATCCGTACTCAGATGGAGGATTTACTGTTCCCCCTTGATGGGCCATCCACATTCATATTAACCACTCAGTTAATTCTTACAATAGTCCCATGGGCGGGGATTTTTATCCTCATCTTACAGCTGAGGAAACAGACTCAGAGAGATTAAGTAACTTGCTCAAGATCACACAGCCATTCAGTGGGGGCACCAGATTGTCCAAAGTTGTCTGCCCTGTGGCCTCCTATCCAAAAGCCCACATGAGCAGGGCAGCGAGGGTGGGGAGGCTCACTCACCATATACATAGCAGCAGCTACAGGAAGGTAAAAGGAGTAGAAAGCTGTCTTGTACTTGACAATAGATTTGTACCTGAGTAGGGGAGAAGACAAACTCCTCAGAAGGATAATGCCCCCGCCCCAGCCCTCCCTCACTGTCCAGACATGGTTCCCATTGTCCCTCACCTCTTTTCAGTGAATCTGCCAAGATCTACATTGCCCTGGGGGGCCGTGATGAGGTCCAGGGTCTGTCCGATCTCAGTCTGATAAGAACTCTAAGGAAGAGGAAAATGGCCCATGACCTGGGCTTTCTCCAGGGATGGAGAACCCTGAAATCTTGGGCCCTACATCCCATACCAGTTGACACCTGGGCAGTCATAAAGACAGCAGGAGGGAGAGAGGGGCCCAAGACTCAAGGCCCATCCAGTCACACACACAGTCCCTTACCACTCCTCAGTCACAGAGACACAAAAGCCCCTCTCGCCACCACCACCCTCCCCAATTCCCTTCCTCAATTATTTCCCCATCCAGGCAAACCGAGGTATTTCCTGTGTCCCGAAACAAGCTAGACGAGAATGTCCTACAGAGGCCAAGGCTACTGTGGGCAGCCTCTGGGCACTGAGCCCTGGTCTGCAACACACCTGCAGGAAGAGCTCAATCAGGTTCATATAATAGGGCTGCTCCCGGCAGTAGAACTTCAGCAGGCGGTAGACACATGCTTCCAGAAGGAAAGCATCATTGATTGCATCCAAACCTATGTCTGGCTGTCAAGGACACAGAAAAACAAGCAATCAGTCTTTGGCCTAGACTCATACCACGAACCTGTAACTCTGAACACCTCCACAGGCTCCACGTGACCATCTCCCTGTGGCCTGTTTCCATATGCCCACCGCTACCCTCCCGCCCACTTTACCTTCTGATACCAGCAGATCTGGCCCCGTCGGGTGAGGGATGAATCCATGATGTCGTCTGACACCACGAAGAAGGCTTGGAGCTAGGAGAACGAAAAGTGGAATAAGAGCCCCAGGGCTCCTTATTACTGTTCCTTCTACCAGCAACAGAGCTGCTGCTTTTGAGAATCACTGAGCTGGTAAGGAAGGTCAGGATGAGGAGGCCGAGGACTTTTTTTTTTTTTTTTTTTGCCACACTACGTGGCATGTGGTATCTTAGTTCGCCAACCAGGGACTGAACCCATGGCCCTGCACTGGGAGCGTGGAGTCTTAACCACTGAACCACCAGGGAAGTCCACCAAGGACTTTTCATCTGTGCTGTGGGACTTTGGAAAGTTACATGACTTCTTTGGCTCAGGCTTCCCAACTATAAAAAGGGACCAAAAAAAAAAAAAGGGACAAAAACTCCTTTGTTTTCAAAGTAAGAGACACAACAGATCTCTGACATCTCCAGACAAGCAGCCCTAGACAATCCCTGGTATCAGGGAGATGATGAAACATCTTCATATACTGTACGCTCTTGCCAAAAACTTCAGTGAATGCTTCAAGTAAGATTTCTTCATGCAATTTGACTTTACATGACTTCTGGAACAAAAAAGCCTGTTCCTGTGTCCTCCCCAGGCACTCTGCTTACCTACTCCAGTGACCAGGAACAAGACCCCACCTCAGGGAGCTCATTTGGGAGCGCAGGTCTAATAGGATGGAACTGAAGTCTGACTTCTGGTAACTTTCACCCATGGGTCTTAAACATCATCAAAGGGCTTACTCTTCTGAGTGCCAGCCTACTTGAAGGTACCCAAACGTGCTGGTTCCCCACAGGACTGTGAACTCCTTGGAGGCAGGGCAATGTGTGTGTCCCTCTGGCATTCCCAGAGCCCAGCACAGCATGGTCCCAGAGTGGGTGTGTCATAAATGTTTGTCTAAGAAATAAATGAGAGAATGAAGCACCGTAACGTCCCCCAGGATACTTCTTGCAGTCAGGCTACACATTCCGGCTCCTTCAAACAGCTTTTGAAGACATGGTTTTTGTTTTTTTCTGGTGTTTTTGGCTGCACCACGCGGCTTGCGGGATCTTAGTTCCCTCACCAGGGACTGAACCTGGGCCCTCAGCAATGAAAGCACCGAGTCTTAACCACTGGACCACCAGGAATTCCCCGAAGATATAGTTTTTAAACCTTCACCCCACCCTGATCCCTGTATGTGCTCTAGTGGATCTGCATTGCTCAGAGGAAGCGCCCAACACCACCCACCAGCTCATGTGTGGGCAGTGCAGAAAGGGTTATGGCGATGGCTGCTCTTGTTCCAGGCGAAGTCCCTGGGGAAGGAGGCATCCATCTGCACCTTGACCTCTGACTTCGCCCTGGGGTGGGACCTGGGTTTTCCACATTGCGGGCACACGTTTTATTTACAATGTGTTTATCTGAGGTGGCACTGTTCCCCAGAAGCCACAGGTCTGCTGCCTCCCCTGAGTGATTACAAGAGCCATCTGGTTTCAACCAGCACCACTCAACCAAGATTGTCTCCAAAGGGCGTTCATTCTGTGGCCTCTCTCAATCTTCTCTGCCCCGCAACTGCACTTTCTATTTGTTAGGAGAACTTTAAATCTATAGGGATGGTACCACAGTACTGGGTTGAGTTTTTTTAGTCATCTTCCCAGGTATGTGCTACAGTGGGAAGAAACGGGAAATATACCACATTACCTATGTAGCATCCTTACCAAAATGTTTACCCTGATTATTTCCTCATGATATTAATCAGACTGGATTGTGAGATACTCTGCCAAATAATTGGCCTGGACTTTAAAAAAAGTCAATTGTGATAGAGGAAGTATTCTAAAGATTGGAGAAAAACTACCAAATGCGATACATTACTCCTGCTTGGATCCTGGATGTTAAAAAAAAAAAAGAAAAAAGAAAACGTATAGTGGACAGTTGGGGGGGAATTACAAGTATTTAAATATGGAATATACATTAGATAATATTTTAGTACCAATGTTAAATATCTTGGATGTTGCTATGATCTGATGTGTCCCCCACCAAAATTCATATGTTGAAATCCTAACCTTCAAAGATGATGGTATTAGAAGGTGGACCCTTTGGGAGGTGCTTAGGTCATGAGCATGGAAGCCTCGTGAAAGGGATTAGTGCCATTATGAAAGAGACCCCACAGAGCTCCCTTGCCCCTTCCACCTGAGGACACAGCAAGGAGATGCTGGCTATGAACCAGGAAGAAAGCCCTCAGCCGACCGTGCTGGTGCCTTGATCTCGGACCTCCCAGCCTTCAGAGCTGTGAGATATAAACTTCTGTTGTTTATAAGTTACCCAGCCTGTGGTATTTTGTGGTAGCAGCCCAAAGATGTGATAACAGTATTGTGGTTACATAGACAAATGTCCTCATTTTTAGGAAGTCAATGCTGAAATAGGAAAATAAGAGGTTGAAGGAGATGAGGTAGAAGTGAAAGGAAGATAGAAGCAGAAATTATAACAAAAATCATCCAAAACAATGGTGGACAGCTCAAATGGAATCTTGGGGAAGTGACAGCAGTACAGCTGCGTTTAAGAAAACACGGCGGGGACTTCCCTGATGGCGCAGTGGTTAAGAATCCGCCTGCCAATGCAGCGCACGCAGGTTCGAGCTCTGGTCCAGGAAGATCCCACATGCCGCAGAGGAACTAAACCCGTGCGCCACAATTACTGAGCCTGCGCTCTAGAGCCCGCGAGCCACAACTACGTGAGCCCATGAGCCCACGTGCCACAACTACTGAAGCCCTCGCACCTAGAGCCTGTGCTCTGCAACAAGAGAAGCCATCGCAATGAGAAGCCCCCGCACCACAACGAAGAGCAACCCCTGCTCGCCGCAACTAGAGAAAGCCCGCACGCAGCAACGAAGACCCAACGCGGCCAAAAGTTAATTCATTAATTAATTTTTTAAAAAAAGAAAACATGGGAGTTCCCTGGTCGTCCAGTGGTTAGGACTCGGGGCTTTCACTGCCAGGGCCCAGGGGTCAATCTGTGGTCAGGGAACTAAGATCCTGCAAGCCGCATGGCACGGCCAAAAGAAAAAGAGAAAAAACACCCCCAGGTGCACCCAGTGCGGCTGAGGTTAACAGCAACTGATTCTACCAGGTGAGCTGTTGGCCCTTCGCGCTCTCACCTCCCTCCACCCCACAGCTCTGCCCCTCTCCTCCCGCCCTTCCCTCTTTGCCCACCCTCTGTGTTTATGGGCTCCTCGGCCCCTCCCGATCCCTAGAAGGGCACCAGGGGCCCTTCACCAGGGGCCCCATCCACAGTGAGGCCATTGTACTTCTACCTCCTTGGAGGCAAATCCCTATTCTCCAGCCCCATCTCTCTTACAGGCTCCAGATTGGAATTTCCAACACCTGCAGGACAGACAGCTCCACCAGATCTGCTCATACCGAGAATGCGGTGTGGCCGACTCATCTCGTCACATCCTCCCTCGGGCCAGCTGCTCCTCTCCGCAGGCCAGAATCACCCGTCATTCACCAAGCCCTGAGCGCCTTCCCTCCTGGGCTCACTGGCCCCCTCCTCAGGGCCTGGCACCGCCGCCCCCAGAACCTGGTCCCCCTGTCGCTAATGAAGACGTTAGGCCAGGCCAGCAAACCATACACCTTCAAGGGCAAAGTGAGCTTGGAGACAGGAAGATGTGGGGATTGGAGCAAGATAAAGACAGACCCACACATGTCCTGTCTTGGGAAAGTGGCCTCAATTCAACTTCAGCCAACTGTTGCTACATGGGACTCTGGACCCAGATCTAGCAATTTTCCAAGTAATGCTGGAAATCTGGTGTTTTATGTGAAATCTCTTTTTTGTTAGATTTAGGGAACTTAATTTTAAAATATTTTCAAAAACTACCAATGGGCTTCCAGTTTTCAATCTTTGCCCCAGAATAACCTTGTAGAAGAACTATCTTACTTCTGCGGCTGTCCTTTGCTCAGAGGAAAGAGTTGACAACTTTATGGCCAGTTCCAAGGCCCTGGCCCACAGCAAGTCTACAGGTGAAATATGTACCTACTGGCAAAAGAGTTTCCCCAACATTTGTTAACCCTTGGAGTAATTCACTAAGTCTGGCTGCAGCACACTAAAGGCGCAGAAACAGAAACAACCAAGAAACCAAGTTTCAGGCCCATCCCTCCTTGCCCCACCCCATCCTACCCAGGGTACCCCCACTCTAGTAAACCTCGTCTTCTCCTGCCCTTCCCCCTCCCTCTTACCAGTTCCACACACCAGCCCACGGTCAGGGCCCGCCGGAGACTCTCAGCATCCTGCTTCCTGGGCTCCGCCAGCTCCCGGAACGCTACCAGCACTGTCAAACCCCGATGGTACTTGCCTCCGATGGCATTGTACTCCAGGACCTGGGGGCAAGGGACAAGGCATCAGGGTCTACAGACCAGCTATTCTGAGAGTTCTCCTTGCCCTTTCCCACTTCCAACCACGAGACCTAACCTTATCCTCCTCAACCCCGACCCCTCCTTCAGGCAGCCTCTGGAATTGCTATTCTCTTGGCTTCTTCCCAAATCCTGGAGCACAGCTAGAAGTTCTCCAGTCCCCAGGCTCTCTCTGCATTGTCTTCTTCAGTACACTTAAAGGCTCCATACTGGAGATTAAAATCTGCTCCCAAACCCAGGACAGGGCTTGAACTGGGCGAAAACTCTGTACGTGCTGATAGGGACAGACTAAAAGGACAAAGTAGGTGATTAAATCGTTAATCCCACTAGGGGACTGTAAGTAAAGAAAAAAGTATGGGAGACCCCTGTAAGTTAGTGATCACTGAAGAAAGCATGTTCGCCTAACCACAAAACCAAGCAGGCCTGCTTAGCAACAAAACCATGCAACAGAGCATAAGATGTGCCCCAAAACAATAAAATAATAGTGGCATGAGACCCACATCCTGCCCAGTGAGTTCAGTAAGTTAATGACCCTCAGAACATGCTCTCTGCACACACAAAAAACAATTTATGGAAAGGCGACATTTCAGTGTAAAAGACCCTCATTGTACTGAGACCTGAAATAATTGTTCCATAGTGCCACAACAGTCCTGGCTTAAACATGTAGGGACAAGAAAACTCCCCTGCCCAACCCAGAGGAGGAGGTGATGATCAAAGAGGGACATCTACTCAAGAATGAGGAAGAAGGTGGTCTTGTCCTCCTCCCCACTCTTCCTTTGATTATAAAACTGTAGCCCACAAAGTTCTTGGGGTGCGGCACCCTCTCAACCCACCTGCTTGTAAGCCTCACAAGCGTTCTATTCTAATAAATCACTTCTTTTCTATCACTTTGCCTCTTGCTGAATTCTTTCTGCACTGAGACATAAAGAACTGGAGCTCCTCAGAGCCCCCAGAAACACCACCTAGCGGTTTCACTATGGGAATGGCTGGCGTGCTCACCTCTCTCCTTCACCGCGTCCCCAATTCTCCAAACTTCCCCTTCACAGCGCATTCCTCTTTTCTCAGCCACCTCCTCCAACCCACAGTTCAACCTATCTGCAAATGAAAAGCCTCTTTCACTTTATTAAAGGCAAGGCCCCTACCCACAGGGTTGGCTAGAGGACAAGTTGGAGGGGACCGAGGTTGGGGAACCCACCCCTCACTCCTCCAATGGCATCCCCTCCTGCTAAGCCTTCTCACTGTGCCTTCTGCTGCCCTGCTGTCAACCAGATCTAATTCACTGGGAAGACTTCCCTTTTAATCTCCATCCCAGTGTAGACAGACTTCCTTTTCCTTAGTTCCCCTCAGACAAATGAGACAGCAGTTACAAAAAGAATTACTAGATACTCCAAAAGAATAAAAGAATTAGGCAACTTAAGTATCCCAGCAGTAGCTCCTGTTCTAGAGCAGGGGTTTCTGATGATACACTAGCTTCACTCAGGCCCACTTCAGACTGCTTCCTCCCAGGTCCCTGCCAAGGTAGCACCTTATGATTTCTGGACACCTAATTCCCTTTCTCAACAAAACTAAAGACTTACCAGGTTCAAGGCCCTCCACCCCCATACAAAGCAGTCTGGCTGGCTCAGCAGAACCACAGGGCAGGATTGATCAGCTGACTAAATATACCTGCCCAGGCCCCACCCCCTCCAGAGTGGACCCAGAGTCACTCAGATAAAAGCCTGCTCCCATACCTGTCAAAAGCCAGAGCTGGATCCCACACATGCACAGAGAGTGCAAAGGTTCACTCTCTCAAGTCGTAAACCCCTCACCTCCTTGAGTCGGGCAATAGCATCTCCTGTCTCTGGGTGTGCAATGTCCTCCTCAGTCAGCACCTTGACAATCTGGGAGAAGTGCTGGATGAAATCCTGCCTTTCTTGGGCATAAACATCCAATTTCTGGTCTCCATTCATTCTGAGGGAGGAGTAAAATGCTCTGACAAGAGGGAGGACAAGTCAGAAATCTAATCAGCTGCTCCCCTCCCCAAGGCCCCTCACCCCGCCAAACTCACCGAGGCTCCTCTGTCCACGCTTGGCACCAGCAGCGGGCACTGTGCCAGGCCCCCAGGACTGGGCACCCATGCACCAGGGAGGGCCGCCGTAGGGAACCCAGCCACCTCTCCCGGGGCACCCAGCAGGGGGCTGGCAGCAAGAAGACCCCCACAGATCTCAGCCAGCGGGACAGGGGCAGCATGGGGGGTGGCATAGGGAGGGGGCATCGAGCACTCCCTGCAGGAGCAAGCACCAAAGGCAGATGCACGTTGTCAGCTCCCCGGGTCACCCTCCAACCTTTCACCTCCATACCCAGAATGCCCCACTCTCTTCTGGGCTGAGCTTGAGGGCATTTACAGAAAGAAACGCAGGGAAGAAAAAGTATGGCTGGGTGACCAAGACTCAACTGATCACACTTAAAATAAGACGGCTAGAACTTAATGCCACCTAACTTTATCCGGTTGAGAAACCGTCAACGCCTCCTCCAGGGAGCCTCTGGAATTGCTACACTCTTGGCTTCTTCCCCCAAGTTCTGGAGCACATGATAGAAGACTCCAGAGTAAACGACCTCAGGACTGGGGTCTGGGAGGACCCTTAAATCACCCTATTTTATGGAGGTCAAACTGAGGCTCTAGGAGATAGGAATATACCTGGGGAGTGTCAGCGCCAAATCTAGAACACAGGTCTCCCCTGGTAGGCGGGGAGAGGGGAGCGCAGGCTCTGAGATGCCTCAAGTAGAGAAGTGAAAGCGGAACCCCTGGGTGCTATGGACATGTAGCCTGGGGCTCTGGGACTGGGCGTCCCGAGCCTCACAGAACTGGGACTGCGCAGACAGCCTCGGAGCAACACTGGGTGGGTGGGGAGGGTTCACAGCAGAAGAGCAAAGCAGGGTGCAGTTATCCTGTGGGGTTCCGGGAAAGCACATGGCAGAGTTCAGGAGTT
The DNA here is from genome assembly GCF_002837175.3 of Physeter macrocephalus. Taxonomy (NCBI): domain Eukaryota; kingdom Metazoa; phylum Chordata; class Mammalia; order Artiodactyla; family Physeteridae; genus Physeter; species Physeter macrocephalus. The sequence continues at coordinate 22,032 of NW_021145326.1, forward strand.
TCTGCACATCCACAGTGTCAGTCGGTCCCACCAACCCCCAAAACGGGGGAACTCTAACACAACAGACTGGACCTTCTGTGCCTTAAAGTATCGCTACAGAGGTAAGGCCGAGTTTCTAACCCCTGCCAGCCCTCGACCTCTCTCACCTGTTCCGGGACGCCAGTTGCTGCTCCAGATTGTTGGCTGGGTACTCCTAAAAGCCGGACCGCTCGGCACTCAGCTCCCTGGGACTAGTAGTTCTCGATCTCCTTTCCCTCTAGGCAGAAATGCTTCATTAGACTACAATTCCCGACAGGCCATAGGAGGGACAAGGACCACGCGATCTAGCGCTGGCTGGCTGGGCGGAGACGAGCCACACTGATTGGCTGCTTCCCCTCGTATGAGCATGATGCCCTGTAACCAAAAGCCAATGGAAGGGCTGCGCTCAGGGCCAGAAGTTAGGAGGAGCTGGAGTGGGTGGAGGGTGGGGTGAGGATGGAGGCAGCCGAGGTGAAAGCGGAACGGTATGGGAATTCCTTGCACCCTAGCTCCGAGCTGTCACCTTTACTACGTACTTAAATTTTCATTATCTTCCTGTGCAGTTGAGTGGCACATTACTAAAAACCCAGCTGGACCAGCTTGGTCACTTACAGGTTGTCTAACTTAGGCAAATCATTTAACTTCTCTGAGCCTCAGTTGACTTCATTGAGACTATCTTCCCTCATGTGTTACATGAGGATAACACCGTGATATAAAGTATATAAAGTGCTTTAAGTGCTCAAGAAAGATAAGACTCAGCAGGAACTAGAAACTTTACCCTTACACACACACACACACACCCACACACCACTACTTACCCACCCATCATGGGTAAATACAAAAGTTAAAACCATGAAAGGCTTAGAAGAAAACGTAAGGGTAAGCCTTCATACCTTGGATTTGGCAATAGATTCTTAGATGTGACACCAAAAGCATAAGCAACAACAACAACAAATAGATAAGTTGGACTTCATCAAAATTAAGATCTTTTGTACGTCAAAGAACACTATCACAGGAGTGAAAAAAAACCCTACAGAATGGGAGAAAATATTTGCAAATCATACATCTGATAAGAGTTTAATATCCAGAATATATAAAGAACTCCTAAAACTCCACAACAAAAATACAAACAACCCAATTAGAAAATGGACAAAGGACTTGAGTAGACACTTCTCCAAAAAAAATACACAAATGGCCAATAAGCACATGAAAAGGTTCTCTATACCATTAGTCATTAGGGAAATGCAAATCAAAACCATAATGAGATACCACTTTACACTTAGTAATATGGCTATAGTAAAAACAAAAAATAAAAAACCTGAAAATAACAAACATTGGTGAGGATATAGAGAAGTTGGAATCCCCGTACACTGCTAGTGAGAATGTAAAATGGTGCAGTCGCTGGGGAAAGCAATTTGACGGTTCCTCAAAATGTTAAACATAGAATTATTATATGACCCAGCAATTCCCCTCCTACGTATATACCCAAGAGAAAACAGAGAGGCAAACAAACTTGTACACCAATGTTCATTGCATCATTATTCACAACAGCCAAAAGGTGGAAACAACCCAAGTGTCCATCAACAGATGAATGGATAAACAACATGTGGTATATACATAAAATGAAATATTATTCAGCCTTACAAAGGAAGGAAATTCTGATACATGATACCACATGGATGAATCTTAAAGGCACTGTGTTAAGTGAAATACACCAGATACAAAAGAAAAAATATTCTATGATTCCACTTACATGAGGTACCTAGAGCAGAGACAGAGAGTAGAATAGTGGTTGTCAGGAACTGGGGAGAAGGAAGGATAGGAAATTATTGTTTAACAGGTATAGCGTTTCATTCTGAGAAGATTTTAAAAGTTCTAGAAATGGGTAGTGGTGATGGTTGCACAACAGTGTGAATACACTTAATGCCACTTAGCTGTACACTAAAAAAATGGTTAAAATGGTCATTTTTATGTTAAGTATATTTTACAACAATAAAAAAATTATTACACCTACCTAGAGTAGAACTAGAGAGAGGTCCAGGAAAACATCATTACATAGTAAATTACAACCCAGGTGAGGAGGGTGTGACATTGCTAACATTTGACAAGGCTGGGTTACTAGGATAGTCCACCTCCACCTTTGGACAGGAGTTCATAAGGAAAAAATAGGAACCTCAAAGGAAATTAGAGATCAGGTCAATAGAACCTTGGGTGCTAGGAAACTCCTCAAGGAAACACACAAGGCTGAAAAAAAGGAAAGTCTCACTCCAGTTTCCCCATCCTATACCATGATGCCCCCCACCCCCAAATCATCCCACCCTTCCCCTCTCAGCCCCATGCAGCTGGCCAGGCACACCCATATGATTGTTGCAACTCCACCATGAAATAAGGACATTAAGGGAAAATTCCCCAGAGCTGTACTTTGTAGCAGGTGGAGCTCCTAGAAGGGCCCCCCAGGAGGAGGATGGATAGAAAGTGGAGACCAATGCCAAGGGGGAGGGGGTTGGGGAGAAGAGTGGGGGTTAGCAGATGTAAACTATTATATATAGAATGCATAAACAAGGTCTTAAATATAGCACAGAGAACTATATTCATATCCTATGATGAACCATAATGGAAAAGAATATTTTCAAAAATAATATGGACTGGGGCTTCCCTGGTGGCGCAGTGGTTGAGAATCTGCCTGCTAATGCAGGGGACACGGGTTCGAGCCCCGGTCTGGGAAGATCCCACATGCCGCGGAGCAACTGGGCCCGTGAGCCACAACTACCGAGCCTGCGCAGCCGCGGAGCAACTAAGCCCGTGCGCCGCAACTACCGAGCCTGCGCTCTAGAGCCCGCGAGCCACAACTACTGAGCCCGCTCGCCTAGAGCCCGTGCTCTGCAACAAGAGAAGCCACTGTAATGAGAAGCCCGTGCACCACAACGAAGAGTAGCCCCCGCTTGATGCAACTAAAGAAAGCCCGCACACAGCAATAAAGACTCAACACAGCCAAAAATAAATAATTAATTAATTAATTTTTTAAAAAAAAGAAAGTGGGGACCCAAAACAAAACAAAATAAAACAGGGACTTCCCTGGCAGTCCAGTGGTTAAGACTCCCTGCTTCCACTGCAGGGGGCACAGGTTCAATCCCTGACTGGGGGCTAAGATCCCACATGAATCACAGCATGGCCAAAAAAACAAAAACAAACAAAAACCTAAAAAAGAAGCAAACCAGAAAGTAGAGACCCAGGGTGAGACAGCCCCCAGTAGGCAGCCTGGTTATTTGAGACGTGCAAAGCATTCTTCCCTTTTTTTTATTCTTTATACAAACACCCTATTTATGGCATAGCTATGAAGTCACTGGCATTTGAAATCTGCGCTTTCACATATATTTTATCTCATTGAACTCTCACCTGTAAGATTTCCCCTTTGCTGTGAGGACCTTGGTCAAAGCTTTCCAGCTCAAGAGTGGCAGAGCCACATCCAGAATCTGTTTCGCCTGCCTTTAAGTCTGCAAACCTCTACAGAGACACCTCCGAGGCACCTGTGGATCCTTCCCAGAGCCATGTCTTCCTTCCCTCACCATCTACCCGTCAAGGCCCTGGGTCACCGCTCTCCTGCTCAGCTCATGCCTTGTGGGGTGGGGAAGGAGCACAATTAACAAAGGATACAGATAAGAGACGGGCAGAGGAGCAGCAGAAAGCCCAGAGCAATCCAGAAGGGAAGGGATGCTTCCAGGGAGAAGCAGGAGGCTCACTGGGCCCTGTGGAGGCTGAGGCAAAGACACTTCGAGAAGGGGCACGGCCTGCTAGGCAATGGGCCAAAGGAGGAGTGCAAACTCCTGGAGAAAGGCCCATTTAATACCCACCTGGTTTGCTTCTGTGGTCGGATGGGAGTCAGGTATCAGCTGCCAGCTAGCTCACCCCCAGAGAGAAGAGCAATTGAAACAGGCCAGGAAGGGAAGCCAACAAGGAAGGCTCCAGCCTTCCTTGTTGTTGCCCAGCTAACATGAAACTCCCTGGGCCGGCCTAAGTGCTGCCTGGGTGCAAGTCTTGACTTGCACAATGACCAGCTGGGTGAACTTCAACAAGCCACATGACCTCTCTGAGTGGGCTCCAAATTACAAATTGAGCATACCAGCGTGATTTAGGTGACCTGTGTGTTTTTAATGGATCAAAGGATAAATGTGTGCCCCCTATCTAATTAGCTCATAGAGCAGGGTTGAGAAGCAAGAGTGGAAACTAAGGAAAAGGTCTTTATAAGTATTCAAGTCCGTTCAAATCCAAGGAATTTTTTTTTTTTGGCTGCCTTGGGTCTTCGTTGCTGCGCGCGGGCTTTCTCTAGTTGCGGTGAGCGGGGGCTACTGTTCGTTGTGGTGCGCAGGCTTCTCATTGCAGTGGCTTCTATTGTTGCGGAGCACGGGCTCTAAGCATGCAGGCGTCAGTAGTTGTGGCACACGGGCTCAGTAGTTGCGGCTCGCGGGCTCTAGAGCTCAGGCTCAGTAGTTGTGGCACACGGGCTTAGCTGCTCCACGGCATGTGGGATCTTCCTGAACCAGGGCTCGAACCCATGTCCCCTGCATTGGCAGGCAGATTCTTAACCACTGTGCCACCAGGGAAGTCCCAATCCAAGGAATTATTGATCCACTCTCATTGCAAACCCCAAGTTCAGGAAATGGGGGACGAGACCTGGGGTTGAAGGAGAGATGATTGATAGAGGGGGAGGCCATGTCTCCCAGAACTAAAGCCTCTCATTTCCCCATTCCAGTCTGGGACTTCCCAGAAGTGACCTTCCTAACAGAACTCAGGGGAAGTCAGGGACAGTGTGATCTCAGTCTGGCTAAGTGGCTAGGACAAAAGTCCTTGGGCTCTCCTAGTCCCAGCCTAACCCCCACTGGGATACATTTAGCAGGGCAAAGGCCAAGGTGTCCTAAACACACTAGGACCCTGGGAAGAGAGAAAGTGTCAGAGCCACCCTTCCCCCAGTCACCAGGAAGCCTCAAGTACTCACAGAAAGAACACAACTTTGCAGTCAACCAGCCCTGGGTTCAAACCCTGCTTTCAGTCCTTGTTGGTTGTATGATTTGGAATTAATTACCTAAACTCTGTGAATGTCATTTTTCTCCTCCTTCAAATGGAGATAATGTATCTCACAGGTTTGTGGCAGGTCCTCTTCCTCATGTGGTTGCGAGCAAATGCTCCAGCTTTCAGCTGCATCCCAGACCATTAGGGCAGTGTCCGGTTTAGCTATTGTAGTTTGTGGTCTCTGTTTTGTTTTGTTTTTGTTTATTTATTTACTTAGTTGCACTGGGTCTTAGTTGCAGCTCGGCAGCTCCTTAGTTGAGGCACATGGGCTCCTTTAGTTATGGCATTCAAACTCAGTTGCCGCATGCATGTGGGATCTAGTCCCCTGACCAAGGATTGAACCTGGGCCCCCTGCACTGGGAGCACAGAGTCTTAACCACTGCGCCACCAGGGAAGTCCCCTTGTTTGTGGTCTCTTGTTACAAAAGTCAACCTGAGTCCTCTAGGAGACTTTCCCTCAATGGGTTAGGTATCCCTCTCTGTCTTCTTGTGGCCCCAGAGCTTACCCCAACCATAACTCTGATCACTAAATACAGTCAGCGCCTGAATTCTTGTCTGTCTTCTCCACTGCTTGGAACTTCTCCAGGACAGGGACACATCTTTGTCGTTGTCTCTCAGAGCATAGCAGAGGGTCTGCCCCAACAATAAATTTGCATGGAATTAATTTTGATGTTTTTTATAACATACACCAAAAAGTAAAGAAATATTCTAATAAGCCTCCACGCAATTGTCACCCAGATTTCACAATTGCCGACATTTTGTCCATCTGATTTTATTCAACTACCTCCCTTTTCTTCCCCTGTACCAACCACTACACCTTTCTTTGCTGGAATATTTTAAATCAAACTCCCAACATCAATATTATCATACCCATAAACACTTCAAGATGTATCTCTAATACATAAGGAAATTTTTAACACAACAAACAAAATTAATGGTAATTCTTTAATGTTACCTAAGGCCCAATGTTCAGATTTCCTGTTCAGTCCATGTTCCATGTTCAGATTTCCTGGATTGTCTCAAAAACATCTCTTGCAATTGGTTTCTTCAAATCAGAATCCAAATCAGGTCTACACATTGTATTTGGTTGGTATGTGTCTTAAGTCATTTTTCATTTTTCAATAAACACTTCCTCCTTCCCCCCTTTTTCATGCTATTTAATTGTTGATGAAACTGGGTCATTTGTTGGAAGAATTGCCTATATTCTGGATTTGGCTCATTGCATCCTCAAGTCTTTGTTTTAACTCTTTCCTCTACTTCCCTGTAAACTAGTAGTTAGGTTGGAGGCTTCATCAGAATCAGAATTCTTCTGAGGCATGTACTCTCTCCTGTTGCATTCTCTCAGGAGACACACAGGCCTGGTTACCCCACTTATAGTGGTGCCAAACCTAATGGTTTTAGGAGCTCTTGATGTGCGTTTTAAATTTAACTGAGTGGAAGAAGAAGACAAGAAAGCCCATCTAATGATGACCGAGAGGAGGTGAAATCTAGATGGTTGAATAGGAATTTTGTTTAGCAGAGAAAATAGGCAAGGTGTAGGGAACTGTGTGTGCAAAGGCAAGGCACTGAGAGAGGGAGGGTGTAAGGATTCTGGAGTGGGCTGAGGCGTGGAGAAAGGGAGGCGATGTGGCTAGAAGTGATCTGGGTCCAGACAGTAAAGGGTTTTTACATGCCCTGATGAGTCAGTAATGTCCTTGAACAGAGCAGGCTGATCAGACTGATTTTTAGACAGACAACTCTGGCTGCACGGGTGGGGACCTACCAGCGATGGAGACCCCAGGCAGGAAAAGTCTGGGCAGTAGATGAGCAGAGGCAGCCCGCCATCCCTGGCAGTGAGCATGGAGAGAGGGTGCATTTGGAAAATGTTTGGAATTGACAGGTTTTGTTGGCTGATGTTAGATGTGGCTGGTGAGAGTCTCCCAGTTTCACTAAGATGCAGAGATAGAGTTGAGGAAGCGGTGCAGGATGGGGTGTGGCTAAGGAATAGAAAAGAAGTTGACTTGGCTGTAGTAGAAGGTGTGGGGTGCAGGGGGGCTGACCGGTGGAGTGTGGTCCCACCACAGTGGTGAGAGGGGGCCTGTTGGATATGAGGGTCTGTAGCCCAGGAGGGAGGCTGGGGCGGGCTGGGCCCTGTTGAATCACACTGAGAGCTGGGCCCCCTCATTCATCACTCACAGGTATTGAGCACCTACTTTGCACTAGGAATGTAGAAGTGGACAAAACAGACAAAATCCCTGTCCTCCTGAAACTGACTCTCTAGGTGAGGTTGGAACACTTTTTAGAAGTGAAATGTATAAAAGTCTAGCCGGGAAGGAGAGCAAAGCAGGGAAGGGAAGATTGCAATGTTAAACGGAGTGATCAGAGAAGGCCTCACCAGTAAGGTGATACATGAAAAGAAATCAGAAAGAAGTAATAAGCAAGGTGTTGCTTCCTTACTTAGGGGAAGGGCATTCTCTACAGATAGAGGGGGACCTGCAAATGCAGCGGCCCTCTCTGAGGCAGGAGTTGACCTTGCTCGTTTGAGAAACAGCAAGGAGGTCAGTATGACCGGACTAAAGGGACAAGAGGAGGAGGATTGAGAGGTAGCAGGGTTTTGTAACGACTTTGGCTTTTACTCTGGGTGTGTTGGGGCACATTAGTGGTTGTTAAGCAGTGTGTTCTGTTCTCACCCTCTACCTCCTCCTCCCCAAACCTCAGTGTGTGGCTCTTCCACTCACCCCTCCTTTCCCCAGAGTGGAGCCCTCTGCCCTGCCCCACATGCAGCATGGGAGCTGGGCCAAATGGGACAGGCCTTCACAAAAAGCTCCAGGAGGAGGCAAAGACCTGGGCCCATACACTCATGTTCACAGCAGCATTATTCACAAGAGTCAAAAGGCGGCAACAACCCAAGTGTCCATCAACAGAGGAATGGATAAACACTGTGTGGCATATACAGATGATGGAATATTATTCAGCCTTGAAAACGAAGGAAATCCTGACACATGAAAGCACATGGACGAATCTTGAAGGCGTTGTGCTGAGTAAAATAAGCCGGGCACAAAAGGACAAAAACTGTATGATTCCACTTATACGAAGAACCCAGAGTAGTTAAATTCACAGAGACAGAAAGCAGAAAAGATGTTGCCAGGAACTGGGGAGAGGGAAGAATGGGGAGTTACTGTTTAATTGGTATAGTGTTTCTGTTTGAGTGGATGAAAAAGTTTTGGGAATAAACAGTAGTGGTTACCCAACATTGTGAATGTACTTAAGGCCACTGAATTGTACACCTAAAAATGGTTAAAATGGTAAATTTTATCTTATGTATATTTTACCGCAGTTTTTTTCAAAAGAAAAAGGAGCTATGGGTCTAGACTGGCCTCTGCCTCTAGCTCTTCTCTGGCTAGTATCCTCCCATGCAAACGAGGGGTTCCATGGATGGACTTCAGGGAGTTTATTACAAAAGTTGTGAGCAAAATTGAGGCCTCTCTTCAGATGCAAGGCGTTCAAGATCTCCTTTAAGCAGGGAAAAAAAAAAAAAGTTCAGAATAGTATGGATGGTACCATGCTGCCACGTGAATAAAAAAGGGAACAATTATATATTGTTTGTACCTGCATTATCTATTTCTTGGAGAATACATAGAAAATTCATAAATCTGGTAACGTGCAGGGGGGAACTGAGTGGCTGGGCAGGGGAATGAAGTTGGGAAGGAAGAAACTCTTGACCTATACCTTTTACCTCTGAATTTTGTAGATTGTGCAAATATCTATTCAAATAAATGTAAATACATTTTGGACAAATTCTATGGCACTTTTGGAAAAACAAAGGCAGGGCCCCACCCCCGATATTCTGATGACTGCAGTGGGAGAGGAGTCACCATATTTGCAGGAGAACGAGAGCAATAATTCCGAGCTCTCTGTTCGGGCCGTGCTCACAACACGTCCACGTACATTATCGCGCGGAGCGCTCCGGAAGGTTTATTATCTCGGTTTGCAGATGACGAAACCGACGCTCAGAGTGTCTCTCCGCCTCACCCTGGCTCGAGGTTGGGGGCGGGGGCGCGGGCCCGGGGCCTCCTCGGCCCAGCGGCCCCGCCCTCGCCCTTGCGCCAGCTGGCGGCTCTCGGGCGCCCCTCGCAGGCCTGCCGGCAGCCTTTTCCCAGATAAGGAGGGAGGGTGTTCTCTGGTTTGCAGAATAAAGCCACCTTAGGCTGGGGACAAAGCCTGGACTTTGTGTGCGTTTGTGAGAGCTCAAGTGTGCATAAATGGGGGTGTGTGTGTGTCTCTCTAAGGAAAAGTGTGTGAGGTTCCCGTGTGTCTGTGTCTAACTGTGTGAGTCTGTTGTATGAGTGTGTGCTGGTGGTGTGAATGTAGACTGTGTGTTAGGGTTGGGTGGGGTGTGCATCGGTGGAATGCGGGTGTTTGTGTGTGTGCACCTGTGTGTGCATACACGCGTGTGCATGTGTCCCGGCATTGGTCAGTCTCTGTCCTTGACTCTGTACGGCTCTGGTATCACCTCCGTGAAGCCACCCTGACCTCCCTCCAGCATCGCTCAGTCTCTCCTGGTGCTCTCTGGGTCCCGTGTACAACTCCATCACCCCGCCTGACACACTTTAGTAAACCTTACTGCTAGCATTCCTGCCCCTCCCCCGTCTGGGCAGGGAGCCTGAGTCCGCATGTGACACAGCACATGGTAGGGGCCCCATCCATGCTTGTGTGTGTGTGTCTGATGTCACATGCTTGTGTCTGAAGGTGTCAGGATGCGTGTGTTTGCGGGGATGGGGAGGGATCGTATCTGACAAAGCTGAGTATACCCATTCTCTTTGGATCCTAGGGGCCTATAGTCCTTCTCCCAGATTTCTCACCCACAGGCCTCCTGCTCAGGGCTGCCTGACCCTGTGACAGAGTGCAGGCCATCTCTCACATGGTTACTTGTGGACCCAGGGTCAGCCAGACTGTTTTTCCTCTGCGGCCTGATTTTAGGTTGAAGCTGCTGTCCCTTGGCTGGATAGGCCAGGGGCTGCTTTGGGGCACCAGCTCCGCCTCCTGTTGGCTGCTTGGGACTTGGATCTCTCGGAATTTTGTTCTTTCAACTGGTCCTGGAGTCAGTTCAAAATTGTCAGGCCAACCTTAAATGTCCCTCTCCAACCCCCAAGCACAAAGCTTGAGTCTCCAGCCCCTGAAGTCTATTATGTTCACTCTGGTAACAACTTTTGTTCATCTTTATTTGTTCTGTCTTCTCTACATAGAGCCTAGGACCCCAAGCTCCTTCCCCCTTGGGAAGTCCTTCCTACTATCTATTTTCTTTCTTTTCCAACCAGGGTCTGAGCCTTCTCCCCTTTTCTTCCACTGAAACAGTCCTGAGAGGGAAGGAATGGAGCTTAGTGGTTACAACTCAGACTCTAGAACCACACTGTCTGGGCCTGAATCCCAGCTCCACCACTGCCAAGATTTTTAGCTCCAGACAAGTGTATCAGAACAAAGTCTTTCTCAAATTAGATAATTTGAGGAGTGTTTCATAAGAGGATTATGTGCAAAGGTATGGGCAGGGTGTTGGTAAACTACAAGGGATAGTGCATTACCCCAGAGCTAGTAGCAGTGGCTTAGTTACCACCCTCAGGGGCCCAGGAGATGGAGGGAGCATGTTTCCTAGAATCTGGAGAGAGAGGGCCCCCCGGCAGGCCCTACAGCAACCTCACAGACGGGAGGGGCAGGTAAACGCCCAGCCTTACTCTCCTCCATCTCATCTCCTGTTAGTGTCACTCTCCACAGCCAAGCCCTACAGAAGCCATGGGGCAAGGCCTTCAGCCTCCTGGCCACAGAGCAGAGTGGAAAGGGTAGAGAAAGGATCTGGAGTGGAAACAGAAGATGCTCAATGAACCCTGCTAGCCTCTGTTCCCTCATCTGTAAAACAGGCTATTAGGGGACTTCCCTGGCAGTCCAGTGGTTAGGACTCTGCGCTCTCACTGCCGAGGGCCCGGGGTTCAATCCCTGGTCGGGGAACTAAGATCCCACAAGCTGCACAGCGTGGCCCCAAAAAATTTTTTAATTAAAAAAAAAAAAAGAAACAGGCTATTAGTCCAACCTTCCTTCTAGATCATCATGATGATAAAAGGAGAAGATGTGTATGAGGCCTTGAATGCTGTTCCAGCATATGCTGAGTGCTCAGTGAACATATCCAACTGTCTGCATGTTGATTTTAATGATGAACTGACATGTCAAACTTAAACCTGTCTAAAACAGAAACCTTGAATGTTTTCCCCTGCCAACCTCTTTCTTCCCTAGTCTTAGTGAGTGGCACGACTATCTGCGCAACTGCTCAAGCCAGAGACCGCAATGCCATCCTTTAGGGATGAAAGCCTCCCTCTCCCTCTCCCCACGTCTCTCCATCATTCCATCCTGTCTGCTTTTCTACAAAATACATCTCAAATCTGTCTCCCTCTCTCCATTTCTACTGCCACTATGCTAGTCCCTCCCACCTAGATTACTTCTAAAAGCCCTCACTGGTCTTGCTACACCTACTGTCTGGTCTCCCCCACCCAGCTAAAGGGCTCTAAAGCATCACTTGGGTGTCACTTCCCTGGCTGAGCCCACTGCCCTCCAAGGCCCTGCTTCGGTCCCCAGTTTCACCAGGGACCACACCCCTCTACCCCAGGCTCAGGGCGTCACTGCAGCTTGCCCTCTCTTTAGCACCAGGCTTTTTCCTTCCTTGGAGCCTTGGCATATATTATTTCCAACCCCTCAGAAAACGCTTTGCTCCAAATTGTCCCCACTGGTTCCTTCTCCTCCTTCAAATCTCAGCTTAAATACGATCACTTCAAAGAGGCCTTCCCCAACCACCTCATTTAAAATACATCCCCCGGGGGCTTCCCTGCTGGCGCAGTGGTTGCGCGTCCGCCTGCCGATGCAGGGGAACCGGGTTCGCGCCCCGGTCCGGGAGGATCCCACGTGCCGCGGAGC